>NC_056738.1:29368362-29538362 GCF_019279795.1 Protopterus annectens | reverse complement strand
CTGGTGAGAGAAAGAATACAGGGACATTATTTCCTGAAGACTGCTGGTCACCAGAAAGCCCAATAACTGCTTTATTGGTGACAGCTTTGAATCTGTGCTTTATATTCTGATCCTGGTGAGAGAAGAAGTGAAGTGCATTGATTCTTGACTGTTTCTGTTTGTTGAGTGAGTGTCTTTGCTTAATGTACCTGATTGGTCTGGTTGCTATTTGAGGCCTCTACCAGAAAAGGGCTACAAGCCTACATACCCTTGCATTGATCACCAAATATGCTGTGGCCTGCTTCTCTTCTTGGGATTGTTGCTAACATTTTGCTTCTGGTGAGAGAAGAAACAAAGGAGCATTGTATCCCAACTGAGACCAGTAATAGTAGTAGGTGTTCATGCGACTCCCCTCTTTTCATCATTCTTAACAAGCTAATTCTTTTTTTCAGTAAGTACTACTTGATTTGTTTCTAACTTCAGAAAATCTGCATAAGTACTTCACCCTTAAATTTTCAGGGTCTACATATTAGTTTCCCTTTAAGTGTTTGGCAGTGTTCTGTACAGACTTAGACACCTTGAGTGACATTTCTCCTGTAAAAGCACAATTGAAATTTCTCCAATACCTATTGCACACAAGACAACAAGTTTGTATTGACAAGCACTGTCCACATAGTTGCAAACCAGATACTCCTGACTGATTGATATTCTCACTCCAATAGTCTAATCAATAAAAAAGGGTCTGTTGCCATGGATATGAACTTTCCTAGTGTCTCTGTTACCGGCTTGGTGGATATGGGTATCATGAGGCAATGCAGAAATTGCCTTATGTTTACTGACAACCAGTAAATTCTCAAACAAAGTAATACGGTATGTGAGAGATGTATTTACACAGTGCCACTGGAGGCAAAGCTCTCACATAAAAGTGCTCCTAATGTCAATAAGGTTGTTAGTAGTACACATGCCGCACCCATCATGCACAATTCAAAGCAGACATACAGACCCACATATTATGAGGCACTTGCATGTAACCTTCCTAAACCACAAAGACCTCCTAGACGAAGCGCACATAAATACCCTCAGCAGCCCCAAATGTGCTCTTTCAAAACAACACCCACATCAACACATAGAGCTACATCTCTTGGAGCTTTTACCTCCTAAGTCCAAAAGGCAAGTCACCCCACAGTCCAACATTCTAGTCACTGAAGACTCTATCGTGAGACACACTGATGTCCCTCTCACCAGGCTGAGTAAGGAAAAAGTTACGGTCAGTTGCTTATCAGGGGCTAGGATCCACCACATTACGCATGCAGTCAGGTCATATCCGTCATAGTCCAAGTGGGAGTAAATGACCTGAGACGTGCCTCCCTAGGCTATATGAAGAGAAACATCATGGAGCTCTCGGAATATGTGTCTCATGCTGGTATGATCCTATCATTGAGCAGCATTTTACCTTCTATAAGGATGATGTCACTATATGAACAAAAGATGATTGACTTAATAATTGGCTTAGTTTCTGGTCTCATTCTTAGGGGGTGCAATATTTGTCAGCACAGAAGGAGATGGTCAGCAGACCATGCTGATTTGCCAGGGATGGTCTGCACCTCTCCCGTCTAGGCTTTCGAATATTACCTAAAACATTGTCTTCCCCCATAGTGCCTTTTTTAGGCAGTGCCAAAATGAAAGTACTTCCGACATAGCAAATCAAAACCAAGAAAAACTAAAGGTATTACTGGTCAATGCTAGGAGTCTAAACAAAAAACTCCACTCCGTAGAAGCTCTCGTTACCCTAGAGAATGCTGATGTCTGTGTGGTCACTAAGACGTGGTTTAAAGCCATGGAGAGCACACCAGCAGTGCCTTTCACACATTTAGGTCAGCTACTTCACAGGCAGGGACTAAAGATGAAGGTGTCTCTATATACATCAGAAATAAATGTACTTCAAGGCTGGTCAAACAGGACAAGGCACTGGAGCTGCTCCATGTTCAAATCACCATAGGTAAAATCCAATGCTACTTCTTTGCAAGCTATAAGTCCCCCTTTATGACCCAGGAAACCAATAACATGTCTTTAAACTTATTAGAAATACTAACCATCCAACCTAATACCATATTCATGGGTGACTTTAATTACCCCACTATTAACTGGTAATCCTATCCGACACCAAACGTACATCCACAGAGATTCCTGGATTTTTGTAAACAAAAACTCCCAGGACCAGATAGTCAGTACAACAAGCAGGGGTGCAACCATACTGGATCTGGTCCTCACTAATATGGGAGACTGCGGCACACCCCCTACTGTAATGCCTTTCCTGGTAAGGTCAGACCACAAAATGGTCTCCTTTGAAGTAAAAATAAAACCTGAAATATTCAGGAACTATTCTAAGGCTAACCTTATTAAATGAGAACCTGGCAAAATTTCAAGCCCCCATAAATTCTGTGAACATTTCTGCCAATGCAGAACTGTTCAGAGGATCCCTTTACAACCATGTTAATAACCGCATGGAGGCATGGAGCTAACGCAAAAACAAGCTATCCTGGTGTAATCACAGAATTAATCGGCTATATAACAGGAGGAAGAAAATCGTGGCAAAAATTAGGAGGTGCAGCACCCAGCAGGCTAAAAGCACTCTCATCAAACTAAACAAACAACTCGGAGGACAAATAAAGTCTACCAAAGCTAAATTTGAGGTACGTTTGGCCTCCCAGGCAAGGACAACCACAAAGCATTCTTTAGCTATGTCCGCAGCCTCAAAGGTAATACACAGTTGTGTGCTGAGCTCATTGTAAATGGAGGAGCCACTTATAATGAGCCAGAAGATGTAGCAAACCTCTTGGCTGATAAATTCAGCTCCAACTTTACTCCTCTCCCCCCTCAATCTTCCTTCAGGAAGTATAATCAAGTATAACTCTCCCTACTATCGCTAAGGAACAGGTCCTTAATGCTCTCTCTAAGACCAGGAACAGTGTGTCAGTGGGCCCAGACAGTATCCCAGGATGCCTTCTAAATAGCATGAAACATGACTTACCAGGGCCTGTGGAATTACTATTTAATTGTAGCCTCCAAACAAGCTTTGTGCCTCACAAATGGAGAAAGGCAACATTCATCGCTCTGCACAAATGTGGGCCACCTACAGACCCTGGAAACTACAGACCCATAAGTCTCACTAGTCTTGTATGTAAAGCTATGGAAAGAATTATCATGGAGATGTTCAGTAGAGATATAGTAAACCTCCAGACACTGGACCCAACCCAGTTTGGTTTCATCAAGGCAGATCATGCCTACTCAACCTGGTGGACTTCTTTGAGAAGGTCATCAAAGCAACGGATGAGGGCACAATTGGTCACACTGCCTATCTTGAGCTGGCCAAAGCATTTGACACAAAATCCAACTTGGGCATTCTTGACAAATTCAAGATGTTAGGTATAAACCCATATGTCACCGGGTGGGGAGCAAACTGGCTCACAGACAGGACCCAGGAAGTTTAGAACTGGGGAGTCCACCTCTACAAAGAGGCCAGTCACAAGTGGATTCCCTCACAGATCAGTCCTTGGACCACTGCTTTTTGGCATTTACTTAGAAGTCAAGGCGAATGTCACTGGTCTCTGGCTGACTAAATTTGCAGATGATTGCAAATTAGAAGCTGTCATTGAATCTCACACTGACACAAATGTTCTCCAGGAGGGGCTGACACAGACAAACAATTGGTGTCAGGGCCATGGACTAAATCTAAATGCAAATAAATGCGTAATAGTATCCTTTGGGAAGTCATCCATCCCTGGTAACTCTCATATTAACAACATACCCCTTAGAAATGACCCAGTATTCAGGGACTTGGGGACACATGTAGATAATAATCTAGCCTTTGATCATCACCTGTCTATAGTGGTGAGGAAGTCATTCTGTGTTACACAACTTATAAAAGAAGGTATGGCATCTAAGACCAAGGAAGTCATTGTTCCACTGTATTCAACATTTATCAGACCTGTCATTGAGTACAGTGCTTCCTTTGGTGTGTACCTAACCAGCCATATCTAACAATTGATACATCCACAGAGATTCCTCACTAAAAGAATACAGGGTGCAAGTAATATGTCCTATGCAGACTGCCTCAACGCCCTACCCCTGTATTCTGTCTCCTACAGGCTTTTGAGGGGAAATATTTGCCTCTAGGTATTGCAGACCCCACTCTGATGGACCTCCTGCATATCCACAAAACAAAGAGTAGCAGAATTACCTGTTCAAAGGACTTGAGCTTTGCCTGTGATATAAATAGGACCTTCTGTAGAGAGAGAGGTGTATCCCAGAGACTACCCCGTCTATGGAACAGGCTCTCTATCCACGTGAAGTAGAGTTCCTCCCTAACCCAATTCAAGTGCAACTTGGACAGTTGGATGGGAAACAGGAAATTCATCCCTGGTTTGGCACCTATGTCTCTAATGGACACAGGTAACCTGTAAATGGTTCATCTCCCAGACCCATTCTTATATTTATCAAGGGGATTAGAACTTGTCAGAGATTTGGGATGCATGGCTAGGCTTAAAAAGACTCTTTTGGTCGTTAGCCTAGTGAACACCTATGAACCTATAAGTCCATCAGTAGTAGGTTAGAGGATGCTTTATATGGTAGAGACAGGTCACTTCTTAGCAGTGTGTATTCATTTATTTAGTTAGTTTGTTACTAACATTTGATTAAGTAAGAGACTGAGTATAGCTGTAGGGCTTTGAGGCAGTCCATGTAAGACATAGTATTTAGGCCTTCTATCCTTTTTGTGAGGTGTCTTTGTAGGCATTCCAGTTTGTTGTACATGCCTGGACAGATAAACCCTAAAAGAGGACATGCTCAATGACTGGCCTAATGCAGGCTGAGTAGAAGGAGGCATTGATATTCCCAGATCTAAAATCAATCCCTTTGTTTATGAACTGCGTAGTACAGAAGAACTTCCTTACCACAGGGAACACATGCTGGTCAAAAGTTAGATTACTATTAACATAAGTTCCCAAATCTCTAACTCCTGGGTCAACTCTTACGGTTGAGTTGTCAATCTGATAGCTCCCCAGTGTAGTAGACTTTCCTAAGGAGATGATGTTGCATTAATGTTCTTCATGTTGATCACTGCTGCAGTAGCCTAAACTGTATTGGTTATATCCTGCACAGGAAATAACAGCCATGCTGACTTGACTAAAAAGACAGGTTTGGGCGTCAAGCCCTTCAGAGCTTTCCTGCCACTGAAGAGAGCTCTCCTCTGTTGGTTTTTGATATTGACTGTCGGCTTCTGCTGTTCCATTGTGGGACATATAATTTAGCTGTGGGGAAAAAACTTCCACCCGTTTTATTTTTAATGTTTAAATGTAACGTTTTGTGTGAGAAAAGTATGTTTTAAGGTGCAAACATGTTTTTATTGTGTGTAACACAACTTTGCTATACTTTTAAACAGGAGCACAGTCATTCTTAACCATTTTTTTTCCATGGGAAATTGTATTTAAATTATGTTTTAGAGCTGGTATTGTATATTGGAGTGCTTTTTGCAGTTTTTTTTTTTTTTTTTTTTTTGGAGGGGTGTGACTTCATCCCACTTTTGAAATTTTACAGGCTTGTGCCGCTTAGTTTTCCACTGGAGAGAGACACTGTTTTTGTCTTGACCATAGAGTGACTGTACTGAGGTCGGTCCTTCTTCCAGCCACAAAAAGAAAATGTTAACCAGATAGCCTTTGCTATTGCAGCAGACTAGCAATTTGCCTCAGCTGCAGGTGGGTAATTCTGCTGTGGCCAAAGCTGATTCGTGAGACTGCTCCCCTGTTTCTCCTGGGTTCCTCTGGTATAGCCTGTACAGCCACTGTGGACTAGGAGTTAGCCATGTCCCCTGCAGCTGTTGGGGTTTTGACAGTGAGCTAGGGAGAGCCCTTTTGTCAGTGTTGGGAGAAGAGGCAAGTAAGGTTTCCCTGCTTAGCCTGAACACTGTGCCCATTCATGGGGAAGATGCTGCTGCCATTAAAAATGCTGTTTGTTTTAACTTTCCTGTCAAAAAAAACAAGAAATCTAAACTGGATAGGGTTAGTTTATTAAGTCTAGCACAGGGTCATAGACAGGCTTTAACCTTTCTTATTAGGACTTGAATCCTGAAAGTAATGTGGTGGGACAGATAAAAGTTTTTCCTCATCAGAAATCTGATTCAGACTCAGAGCAGATCTTGTTATCTGAATTTCCCTGTCAAGGATTTTCCTTCTCTGACACTATTTCCAGAATGAGATAGTGTTTTTGGCGGGAGAACATAGAGGTTTTTCAGTCCCTCTGAAAGTACTACAGAATGTTGTAACTGTAATTCCAAGAATCTCGTCTCATTTCTCCATTTCTGCCAGCACTGGAGGGTATGTTTCTCACAGCCTGTGGTTTCACTGAAAACCAACCTGCTACACCGGAGAAGGCAAATAGAATATGCAAAGTTCCTTAGTCTTTCAAACTGATATACACTCATTCCAGACCTAACCCAGCAGCTGTAGCTTTAGTCAGTCCAGCTGCTGCCAAGCATTTAGTTAACTTTAATTCTTCCATTTATGTAAAACAGTTGGTGGTCGTGGGGGGTGAATGCTTCTGCTGCATTCAGTTTTAGAACTTTGACTTGTCAGGCTCATGTGTTAAAGGTTATTCCAACTAATTGTGCAAGTATGAGTTATTTTATCTGCAGTTCCTTCCTGTGAGGAAACATCTGCTTTTTGTGATTTAGTTTCTTGTATTTCTCAGATGACTACTAACTGTAAAGAGTGTTTATGATTCTGTAGATACTACATCCAGGGCTTTTGCCATTAACATTGTGCTTAGGAGGTTTGCCTGACTGCATTCTCAAAGATGGAGAATGTAAAAAAATTAGATTTTAAATTCACTTTTGCATAGAGATGTAGTTTTTACACCCAGTGCTGCAGAGTTTATCAATGATGTGATGAAAGGGACAAGCTGATATTGGGAATCTTAGATTTTCAGCTCTTTATTGTCTTAATTTTCCAAGGGATTTTTTTTGCTGCCTCCGCTTTTGGCAAGAAATAAACAGTCTCAGCAAAATGCTTACAAGTAGACATTTAAAAAATTATTACAGAGAGGTTCCAAAAAGAAAACAGGACCCCCCCCCCCCCCCCACCAAGCAAAGGACAATCAAATAAGTCAGACTAACTGTAAGGTAACTTGACCCCTCCCCCTTTCCCACTGTGGCAGTTTCTTGTTCCTCCCAGAAAGTCTGAATTTCTGTTATTCTTTGGCAACAGATTGCTTCAGACAAATGGGTTCTGAGACTAATTGCAAATGTCAGTGGGAAGAAATCTCTCCTTCATAAGAAGTTATTCCATATCCGTCCTACGAAACTCTTCTGTTTCCTCCTGTCCTACCGTACATGCTTTCCCATGTAGTAGTAGTAGAAACAGTTCCGCTTTCTCAGCTGCAAAGAAATTTTATTCAAGAAAGTTTCATGTGCCAAAGAAAGAAAATGCCTGGGTGCCACTTCTGGAGCTTTATTTCCTAAACTCGTTTCTGATAGTGCCCAAGTTCAAAATGCTTACACTACACAACCTCTTATCCCCTTTTCCTTATTTGATTTTTTGTTAATCTTAGATTTCAAAGGTGCTTATATTCCTATCCAGCCAGACTTCAGGTATATCTTAAGGTTTTATGCGTCTGGGTCATATTAATAGTTCTCTGCCTTACCCCTTTGGGTTATCCACTACTCCAAGAGTGTACAAAATGTGTGTATCTCCAGTTATAACACATTGCAGACTACAGAAGGTGTTGTCCTACTGTGGGCGCATGCCACCACAAACTTACTTGGACTCTTTCAGCTTCTCTTCTACTGCCTGTGCTCTTTCTTTTGTGGATGACCT
Organism: Protopterus annectens; assembly: GCF_019279795.1. Lineage (NCBI taxonomy): Eukaryota > Metazoa > Chordata > Ceratodontiformes > Protopteridae > Protopterus > Protopterus annectens. The sequence goes on along the minus strand of NC_056738.1, from coordinate 29,530,515 downwards.
TCATACAGTGACGGAGGCTTTCAAGTGGGAAAGCTAACAGTTCTTACAAGCTCAGACTCATTACAGGGAACTGCTAAGTTTGCCTTCTCCCATGCCTCTGGCTACTACCCCTATTATGGATGTAGTACTGGATGAGATCTTTGAAGACATTGCTGTGCGTCATGATTCTTTACCACCCACTCCTAGGAAACCAGACAAGTTTTACAGAGCGCTTGAATCTGATAAGCACCTTTACAGAGGGGTCAGTCTTTGGAACTTTGTAGTCTCCACAGAATCCACAAAAGGGACCAGCTAGACATCCCTTACCTAATGATAGGGAAGTAGACTAAACTATTGGATTTAGCCAAAAGTAATATTCCTCTGCCACACTTCCATTGAGAGCATTGAATTGCCAGTATCATATGCTAAAGTGCATTGAATCTCACCAGGATGAAATTCCTGCTAAGGTGGACTCTATTGCAGATAGAACCTGATCAAAGGAAATTCAGAAGACCACAAGAGAAGCTTGTCTCCTGTCACTCCCTGAAGTGTGGCTGTGACACCTTAGATGTGTCATGCATAGCAGCTGCCAAAGGTTCCGTCACATGCATACATGCATGGCTCACGACCCAGCCTCTGTCAGATCAAGTCAAGGCTGAACTACTGAATGTTCCACTAGACAAGGAATTTCTTTTCAGAACTCAAGCTGAACAGGTTTTTGAGAAGCTGGATAAGAAAGTAAAGCAAATAAAAATTGTGAAGAAATTTTATAAATCTCTGATACCAAGGTGCAGTAGGAATTACCCTCAAAACCTTGGCCTTTCCCCCCTAGACAAGACAGAGGCCTCTCTGTGGCAGGAGACCAAGACAATCCAGGAGTTAGCAACCAGAACAGTCTCACAGAACAGGAAGCCGCAGTGAGTCCAGCTATCACAGAGACCAACTGTTCATCCCCAGCCTCCCATACCCCTACCCACCCTCCTCTCCAAGCCTCTGGCTGGAAGACTTCCCTTCTTAAATCAGTGTAAAACATCACCAGGGTCCAATGTATTCTCACCATCATATAAAGGAGGTACTGCATCCAGTTTAGAGAAATCCCACTTTTTTGGGCATTCCAAAACTACCAAATGGGCAGAATAGCCTCTTACCACCTGAGCTCTGGGAACTTCTTCACCAAGGATTCATTCAGCCTGTTCCTCCACGTTAAGAGGGAAAAGTCTTCAACTCAAGGATCTTTGTAGCTCCAAGAAAGGAGGGCACCTGGAAGGCCCATCAAGGTTTTCAGTATACCAAAGGTCAAAATGCTTACTTTGCAAAAATTACTTATGATGATCTTCCAAGATACCATCATGATCATTCTAGACCTAAAAGATTCTTACTTCCATGTCCCCATAGCAAACAGTCACAGAAAATACCTCAGATTTTTAGCAACCGGCTGTCACTTCCAGTTTTATGCTTTACCATTTGGGCTGTCCACTGTTTCTATAATTTTCACAAAATGTCTAGCTCCTCTGATGGCACATTGCAAAACTCAGGGAGTGCATATTTACTCCTTCTTAGATGACTGTCTCATTCAGAGGAAAATCCACAGCAGAAATTCTAGACACCTTGCAGATCACTGTAGACTGCTTTCAGAAGGTAGGTTTCATGTTAAATCTTCAGAAGTCTCAAATTCTTTCTCAAACAAGGATCCTTTTTCTAGGAGCCATCATAGATTCAGCCCAACAGAAAGCCTTCCTTCTGTCCTCAGGACAAGATATCTTTCCTGACAAACTACCTGACCAGTTTGATTCCATAACAACACATCTCATCAAGTGAATTTCTGAGGATTCTGGGTTACATGGCATCCTGCATTCTCATGATCCCACTTGCAAAGTTACACATGAGAAAATTGGCTCCTAAAAAAATGCTTGGTAAGAGCATCCTCAACCCCTGGATTACCTTACTGCTTTTCCTTCCATGTCCTGAAGAAGGAGCTGTTGTGGTGGTGGAAGAACATCATGCTACAGAACCCAGGGGCAAACTTCTCTTTACCAGATGCAGACAAGACCAATAGTTCAGACATAGCTTAGGGTGCCCACTTTGGTTCCCTAAAAGTGCAGGGCATCAGGATACTACAGTAGACAAAATTGCATATAAATCAGGAAGAGCTACAAGCAGTTTACCTGGCCATAAAGACTTTACAGCACAATTTAAGCCCAGGGACCTTGCAGATCTGGAGAGACAACACTGCAGTGATGTACACAAACAAGAAATACTGTCCACTGTCCTACCCTTTCTGCAGCCTCACAAGGAAGATTTGGATAATGGCTCAAGAACAAGGGTCAGCTATCATAACAGCTTATAATCCAGGTCAGAAGAGTACCCTGGAAGATTCTCTAAATAGGGATGTTATAGAACCCAACAAATGGATGCTGAAAAGAGAGGTGTTGCTGGACCTAACTCAAAGTGGGGATTCCCCTCTGTAGGCCTGTTCACATCTCACCAGAACAGAAAACTACAGAAATTCTGCTCCAGAATTCAACTGACAGGGACTTGGAAAATAGATGCATTTCTCTTGCACATGGACAAACTTGTTCTTTTATGCATTCCTGCCCTTGCCTCTGACCCCTGGAGTATTGATAAAAGTCAGGACAGAGAGACCCAGCAGGATCCTAGTAGCCCCCTTCTAGCTGAGGCAACAATGGCTCTCCCTTCTCTTGACCTTCAGTGAGGAGAGATTCAGCACCCTACTGTAGGAAGATCTCCTTAGCCAAGACAAGAGATCTGTCTTCCATCTTCACTTAGCCACACTAAGGTTAACAAAATGACAGAAAGGAATGTTTTTTGTCCCCTGGATATGCTTTCCATTATAAAGGAGGCAAAGAAACTCAATACCAGAAAATCATACCTTGCAAAATGAAAGAGATTTTCCACTTGGTGTCACAGCAAGAACATCGGGCCTTCTCAGGGAGACGTCAACTCAGTTTTGGAGTACCTTTCAGGCCTGTTTAGACTGTAACTTTCTTACTCCAGTACTAAAGAAATCAATCTGCTGTATTTGCTTGCCTGCACAATGCTCCACCTACCTTCTCACATCCCCACATGAAGCTTTTCGTAAAAGGGGTAATTCACTTCAGACCACCCAGAAGGAACCCTGTTTCTGCCTGGGATCTAAATTGTGTTAGAAAAACTCACCTTTCCCCTTTTGAACCTGTTACAACTGCCTCTCTAAAGATCACTTCGGAAGACCAATTTCCTTATAGCTGTCACATCAGCAAAGAGGATCTCAGAGCTACAAGCCCTCGTGTGTACTGAGATTTCACTGTCTTTCACAAGGATAGGATTACCCTTAGAATAAACCCATCTTTTATGCCTAAGGAGGTATCAGACCTTACTTTAAACGAGACTGTCCACCTGCCAGTCTTCTTCCCAAATCCACAGAACAGGGCAAAGCAAGTTCTTCATTCCCTAAATGTGCACAGGTAGATCAACTACTATCTAGATGGGACAAGCAACTGTAGTAGAGCAGAGCAATGAATGGTGGCTTTTGCAGAGGATGAACAGAGCAGGTCTGTGTCCAAACAAACCATTTCAAAGTGGATAACCAACTACATTAGTTTCTTTCACTTCCACCATGAAAAAATTCTGCTTGGGCATATTAAAGCCCATTCCACCAAGCATGGGACAACTACCACTGCTTTACTCAAAGGAGTCCCTTCCCAGGGGTCCTAGAGGCAGTGACCTGGAACTATACATGCACACCTTTACAAAGTACTATAACCTAGGCACTGTCTCCAGGGCTAAAGCAAATTGTGCTACTGCCATCCTGCAAAGCTTTATTTCCGACTGACATAGAGATGACCTACCACCCACCTATTAGCTTTGGTAGTTCTCCCAAGAATCAGTGGTACTTGTGTGTTATCACAACCAGATTTTGTGATACAATGGACTTTACTGATGTTTAGTAAGCGAGCGAAAAAGAAATGTATTGCAGAAGGGTAAAGTATTCCAAAGTATGCTGGGATACTGGTAGTGCTTTTTTAGGGAATTATCACATGCAGTTTCAGGATTTGTGGATAGCCTGCTGTAAAAACGCCGGAGCGTTGAGTTCAGCGATTGAGCAGTTGCATGTGTTCTTCTACTGGCCTGAAAGCACTGCGGGACTTAGCATACAATGTAAGGTGCTTTTCTGGATTTAATTATTCTGCTTTACTTTGTTATTTCTGGAGTTAGTATTTAAATTTCCAAACCTTTTCAGTAAGGATCTACTGCCAAAAGCTGTTGCTTGTTGCCTTTGCTTTCATGCATTTTCATTTGGATGAATGTGAATGTGTGTCACAGCAGTAGTGTTGATACTTGAAAGTTCTGAAGGTGTATATTCTGATAAAAATGTGCAGTAAGGCAGCTGTGTAACGTATGAAATGTACCTAAAAATTTGAAGGGAATGTAGCTCTGTCATTCTCTGCCTGTCCAATTAAAAATGTAAAAACCTATCTGCTCTTAAGAGGTCAATGTGGAGCACAGACCCTAACAGTGTGTCACAAATGGTCAAAATGTAGAGCACCCTGTTTTCGAACTGCTCGAAATGTGCCATTGCCATGGAGCATGGTAGAACTGCAAAATTCAATAAAACACACTTCTCAGATCCAAAAACCTTTGATAATCTGCAATACCATAACGACAACATAAGTAAATGAAACAGCACTTCACAAAAATAAAAATCACATTTACTACATTTTCTAAATAGGCATATTGCAATTCATACAAAGTTTAGACCAAGTTAAACAGCATCCTGTCATACGTCAGATGTAGACAATGTATGCTGCTGTGGCTTTCTTGGCAGCCTCTGAAACATGTTTTGGCAGCTTAATATCACAGCAGTCCAGTTCTTCATTCATTTTAACTGCCAACAAAGAGTTCAGAGTTTTTACACTCGAGACTGACGCAGTTCAGTTTTCACTTTCCGCACCATACTAAATGCTCTTTCCGCTTGTGCTTTAGAGTGTGGCAAGCAAAGTAAGACTCATCATCAGCTGCTTAGAGTGGCAGTTTCCCTTCAGTGCAAAGGTCCCTCAGAAGGTGTGCAGAGTACTTTGACACACGGATTGGGTTCATCTACTGGGCTTGTCAGATTCCCTGTGTCCTCGATCTGATATTGGGTAAACTCGTCGATTAATAGTTCAGCCTCAACATCATTTTCACATACACCCAGACGGGAGCCGACATCTCTGACAAGTCCTGAAGACATGTCCAATTTTTTGGCTGGATTAATAAGTAATGCAGCATCTTTCAGTAAGTGATCTTGCATGGGAAACTTTTTCAGCATTTTCAGCACTGCAGCATAAAAAGCTGCAACTTTTTTATAAAAGTTAAATTCAGTGACTGTGCCGGCAATATCCTCCTCCTGGCTGTTCATGTACTGCTTGACTTCATAGCCAATATGCAGTTCACCATTTGGTAGAACATAGCTACTGTCAGTCAACACCACTGACACATCACTGTGTTTGATTAGTCTGACAGCAGCTGCAGGTCTGAGGAGTCTGCCAGCGTACTGCTGCAGGAGTTTATGCACAGTGGCATGCAGTGTCAGTAGCTGACTTTCTCTGCTCTGAAGTTGTATGTTGAACTCCAATAAGGGTTCCAGTGCATACTTAAGAAACATAAAAATCAATTGCACTTCATGACTCTGCAGGTTTTTAGAAATTAAGTCAATCTTAGCAGACCTTGGCTCTGCAGACAGAAAATGCGAATTTAGAGCTGGCCACATGTCTAGGGTTCTGTTAATAACCTTACCAAGACTGAGCCATCTAGTAGGTGCATGTCTAATGATCTTGAGGGGGTCAGTATCTGTGAACAAAGCAAATTCCTGCAGTTTTTGCTGTCTTTGTGCACTGGAACTGAAATTGGCAGTACACATCTGATATATATTTTTCAACTGGTGAATGTAGTGCTTTTACAGCAGGACTTACTACAGAGATCTGCCAAGTGGCAGAGACACCCCATATTTATAATTGTGGGCATCACCTCCTTTAAACAAGACAGCACAGAATTGTGTTTTCCAGTCACTGAGGCAGCATTGTCTGAAGAAAAGCCCACAATATTGGAAACTGGAATGTTAAATTTTGTCAGAGTGGACATTAAAGAATCAAACATTGCTTGACCATTTCCTGACAAGCATTTTTGCTTGCCTTTTCTTCAAGGTAACCAACAAGGATGACTAACTGATTGTCATCTGCCATGTCTGTGCTTTGGTCCATATACACACAGAATGGTGATTTCTGGCAGGCTGCTGCAGCATCATTCTGGTAACAAGGCCCCAGAACATCCTGTGCAATGCATGCTGCCTTTGTTGCTCCACATGTCATTTTACGGAGAACATCTTGATCCTCTCCACACATCTTCATAAATTTCAGGATGTGTTCTCCTGCTGCAAATGATAAGTTGTGTTTAGCAAGGAGAGACACAAAACCAACCTCTGCCTCAACCACCTTTGTGCTTGCTAAACTCTGAGGTCCAAAGAAATCCACCATAGATATTCCAGTTGCATGCTTGCAATTCTGCCTGTGTTTCTCACTGTTGGCATGTCGTTGCAGATCATGTCAGTCCCCGTGATGGATTGTGAAATCTGTGTTACAAGTCTTGCAGAAGGCAAATTTCACTCCGCGCCTACTCATAGAAAGCCAGTCAAAGGCACTTGCCCAACTTGGCTGAAAAATTGTGCATCTTCACTCCTTTGGGGTGCGATCTGTATCTACATCCCTGTCCTCACTGTAATCTGGGTAGTCTGTACCTAGCAGGTTTATAAAACGTTGGTGTTAAACAATGAAACAAATGCAGAAAGGAAAATTAGAAAATGTCCTCAGTAGCAAAGATACAAGACAATAGGGCCATAACCTACCCATATCACTGGAAGTTTCCTGACTTTGCACCCTCTTCTCTTGCTCATCTCTGCTCCATTTGTTTACTATAAAGGCCTGCATGCTTCACTGACACTTTCAATCCTCTGGTGCTCACTTGCCCACCTAACCAGTATTGCAGAAGGGAAGAGTAACTTTCATGACATTCAGTACTCAAAGCACCCTTGATTATATCTCAAAATCCATGCTAAGGATAAACACATCCAGTGCAACAAGGGCACTTGCAACACCCAGCATGACAATACTACAGCCAGGTGTGGCCCTGGCAAAGATGCCTAAAAAAGGTACTTAAAACCAGGGCCCTCTGTACTTTTACAAGAATGTGCCATTTAAGACATCATGCCATAGAACAGTTAAGACCAAAGAATGCAAGATCAAGTTACACAAAGTTCTACCAAAAACAAAACTGGATACTTTAAAGCAGGGGTGTCCAACCTTTTCACTTGCAGGGGCCGCATTGAGTCAACAGAAATTGTCTTGGGGCCGCATGTAAAATATATCGTATAATTAACTGTATCGCTGTCGCGGGCGACCAAAGTCGACCCCCTGGCTGTATTGTAGGTGAATTTGAACAATGAATAAATGTAATAAATGCATAATATTTGCCCTAAAATTCAGTATCTCATTCTAATTCTTAAAATAACAGTTAACGCTAACATCTTAGTTTAACATCAGTGTATTTGTAAAAAAAAATTAACAGGTACGAACCCTTCAGTTTGTATGAGATCATACCTGTAATTTTGCTGGTTTCTTAAAGATGTCCATGTCTTCCATCATGTCCTTAATATCCTTATGTTGTCCAAAGCACTCATGTACTCTTCTGTTTCTAGCTTTGGAGTCTGTCTCTGAAATTATTCAAGACATGCTACATCTGGTCAGGCTGGTCTGAAGATGAAAGAAGGTTTATCAGTGGTATTCTCAAACTAAGCACCCCTTTGGAAAGGCACATTTCTAGCTTTGGAATCTGTCCCTGAAATATGGCACTGGCAATATTTCTTGCTGTTCCACCGCTGTCTGGTCAGGCTGGTCTGAAGATGAAAGAAGGTTCTTCAGTGGTATTCTCAAACTGAGCACCCCTTTGGAAAGGCACATTTCTAGCTTTGGAATCTGTCCTTGAAATATGGCACTGGCAATATTTCTTGCGTTTGCACTACTGTCTGGTCAGGCTGGTCTGAAGATGAAAGAAGGTTCATCAGTGGTATTCTCAAACTGAGCACCCCTTTGGAAAGGCACATTTCTAGCTTTGGAATCTGTTCCTGAAATATGGCACTGGCAATATTTCTTGCTTTTGCACTGCTGCTTGGTCAGGTTGGTCTGAAGATGAAAGAAGGTTCATCAGTGGTATTCTCAAACTGAGCACCCCTTTGGAAAGGCACATTTCTAGCTTTGGAATCTGTCCCTGAAATATGGCACTGGCAATATTTATTGCTTTTGCACTGCTGTCTGGTCAGGCTGGTCTAAAGATGAAGGAAGGTTCATCAGTGGTATTCTTAAACTGAGCACCCCTTTGGAAAGGCACGTTTCTAGCTTTGAAATCTGTCCCTGAACTATGGCACTGGCATTATTTCTTGCTTTTGCACTGCTGTCTGGTCAGACTGGTCTGAAGATGAAAGAAGGTTCATCAGTGGTATTCTCAAACTGAGCATCCCTTTGGAAAGGCACATTTCTAGCTTTGGAATCTGTCCCTGAAATATGGCACTGGCATTATTTCTTGCTTTTGCACTGCCATCTGGTCAGGCTGGTCTGAAGATGAAAGAAGGTTCATCAGTGGTATTCTCAAACTAAGCACCCCATTGGAAAGGCACATTTCTAGCTTTGGAATCTGTCCCTGAAATATGGCACTGGCAGTATTTCTTGCTTTTGCACTGCTGTCTGATCAGGCTGGTCTGAAGATGAAAGAAGGTTCTTCAGTGGTATTCTCAAACTGAGCACCCCTTTGGAAAGGCACATTTCTAGCTTTGGAATCTGTCCCTGAAATATGGCACTGACAATATTTCTTGCTTTTGCACTGCTGGCTGGTCTGAAGATGAAAGAAGGTTCATCAGTGGTATTCTCAAACTGAGCACCCCTTTAAAAAGGCGCATTTCTAGCTTTGGAATCTGTCCCTGAAATTATTCAAGACATGCTACATCTGGTCAGGCTGGCCTGAAGATGAAAGAAGGTCCATGAATGCACATTTCAGCTGATGACTTGTACAGATCACCCAATGAGGCATAGCATCATCAGATGACACCTTTTTGTACTTCTTCCTTAGCTCACTATACTTCTCCAACTTGAGATGTTTCCCAATGTTTGCTGAATATTTGAAAGGGGTCTTCCAGTGTTTACTTTTCACAAATTTCAACAAATAACTGACTGTATTAGTAGTGGCAATGTTTATTCATGAAACCTTTTCACAAGGGTGCAGCCAGGCACAGACCTTTGCAGACTTCAGACAATATTGGTCATAGGTCTTGTTACTCTTTCTTAAAGTTTCCATATCAGGAGGTTAAGGCTGTCAAGTCAAGATTGTTCTTTTGTGTAGTAAACAAACATTATGAGCATAACCTTTTTAATGTGAACACTGAGCCTGTCTTTTGATACCAGTGCATCTGTATCAGTTTTGATAGAGGTAGTGGCGATGCGAAGAGTATTTTCAAGATGCTCATTTGAAATTTTCGTTATGATTTTATTTTTTGTATATTTCATATGAGAAAACAATTGCTCGCAAATATAAGTACTCCCCAACAGAGATGTCATGAACAGGGGATGTTTGTGAAGTGACTGATATTTCTCTTTAGGCAGGTACATCTTATAAAAGTCCAATAAAGACACTTGCAGAAATTTCTCTAAGTTGTATGTCTGACTGCAACTCTATGCATTCCAGTTGCAGGTTTGCTGGCAACATGTTGATGTCAACTGAGAATGGAGTAGCAATTATACTGAACTGTTGCTGGTGTCTTCTAAAATCTTGAAATCTACTCTCAAAGTCCTGTGATAAACTATTAAGTAATGTTGCATATTTTTCAGTATTTACGTTGTTTTGCTCAGACAGTGTTTCAAACTGAATGAAGTTATTGTTCTTAATCTGACAGTGCCATAATTTCAGTTTCACTTCAAATGCCGTCACTGTTTGAAACATGTCATTTATTAGTAGATTTTCACCTTGGAGGCGCAGGTTCAGGTCGTTTAAATGAGCACTGATATCTACTAAGAAGGCTAAATCAGCCATCCAGTTTTCATTTTCAAATTCAGGTACAGGCTTTCCTATTGACTCCATAAAGGACTTAATTTCATTTCTTAAATCATGGAAATGTTTCAGCATTTTTCCGCGACTTAACCACCTTGCTGCAGTAAAGTACACAATGTCTCCATAGCTAGTTACCAAAGTATTCAGAAACTCCAGAAACTGGCGGTGATTTAATACTCTGGATCTTATAAAATTTATTGTTTTAATAACAACATTCATAACATTTTCCATTTTTAAAGTCAGTGCACACAAATTTTCCTGATGTATAATGCAGTGGTACTTCATGAAACGCACATTACTGATCTGTTTTGCATCTTCTTCCATCAGTGTTGTTAGTCCTTCCTTCTTTCCAACCATAGCTGGAGCACTGTCAGTTACTATGCCAGACAGGTTTCTGATGGTCAAGGAAAATCTTGCCAGTGATGTCCTTCAAGGATGCATCTGCAGTCCTAACATATGGGTTGTCCTGCCTCAGGCAGCCCTTCGGTCGGCCGGATTCCAAAGTCTGGGTCTGGCCTCGGCTGATGTCGCACTTCACCCGACGTCATAGCTGCTGTGAATTGGGTATAAAGGCATCAGCCGACGCCATTTTCCTCAGTCTTTCTTGCCACGCGGTGCCCGAAGCAGAAGCTGTTCGCAAGTGCCGGTCGGTCAGATCCAGAGATTTCTACTACGAAGACTTCTAAAAGCTAAGTACCCGTTGGGGACTCTTTCTTGCCTCAGCCGATGTCAGAAAAAGTAAATAATTGTTTAACTTGTGGGAAACAAATACCTCATAAGGATTTCCACTCTTACTGCCTTCCTTGCTTAGGCCCAGACCACGACGTATCAGCTTGTCTAGCCTGTGCTTCCTTCAACCGACGGACACTTAGACGTCGGTCGGAGTTTGCGGAGGAGGTTTTTGGTCCCGCTTTTGCTTACAAAATGCCGTCGGAGACTCCGACTTCACAATTAGCTAAAAAGCGTAAGGAAAAGGACCGACACTCGCGGTCCACGGTTTCGGCCGAAACTACGGTTAAGCCAACCGCGAGTGTCTCGGTTTCGGCTGAAACCGAGTCCTCGGTTCTTCCTTCGGCCGAAAGCATACCTCCGACAGCCGAGGCCTCACACAGCATGGCTGAATCTGCTACTGAAATTTCTCCTGCTGTAGCAGGCGCCCAGGATTTATCAGATACTATTCCTTTAGACATATCTACTCCTGCACGTGGAGCTGCTTGGCCCCCTGCATCTATGTCCATCAAGGCTTTTTCTAGGGCTAAAGCAGCTAAATCTTCTAAGGCCTTGCCTGCTAAAACCCCACACAGGCCTACCTCTACTTCCCAAATGCTCAGCCTGGCTGAGGATCTCATTTCCTTGATCAGGGGATCCCAACCTCACCCAGACAGGGCCTCTCAACCCCCTCCAGAGAAAAGGCCTAGAGCAGAGCCCCCCGATCCAGTTTCTACTGACTACTCCTCGGATGAGTCAGAAAATTCAAATCCTCCAGAAGGCCCTTATTCTCCATATGAGGATTCTGATGCAGAAGACTCCATTCCTTCTGCCTCTCCTCCTGAGGAATTTTCTTTTGGGGAAACTTTACATGCTATGAGAGAGCAATTTCAATGGCAGGGCCAGGATTTTTCAGATTCAAGGAAAAGGCTAAGGACCTTTTTACATTTACCACAACATAGGCCTTTAGCCATTCCTCCAGTACTAACAGTTGTGGATGATGCATTTAATGATGCCTGTACTGCTCCTGACTCTCTTACCCCGGCCCCTGCTAAGCCCGACAGATATTACAGGGTCCCGGACACACACTTTCACTTGTATAAGGCTCCTATTGCAGATCCTGAAACCATTTCACAGGGCCCCAAAGCTGTAGCAGCTGCCTCTGCCAAAAACCCCCTCCCCTCTGAAAGAGAATCTAGAGCATTAGAGAGATAGGGTAAAAAAGTTTATACTTCTGCTACTCTTTCAGCTAGGGCCTTAAACTGTCAATTCCACATGATCCAGTATCAGGAATTTTTGTTAGACCAGCTAAATAAAAAAACTGTCCTCTCCTGAACCTATAGACAGTAAGTCCCTTCAGGATTTGGTACATAACACTCAGCAGGTCAGTAATCATTCCTTAAAATGCGGCTATGATGCACTGGAGGCTTCCTTTAGATCAGCTATGACTGGAACAGTAATCAGAAGGCATGCATGATTAAAATAGCAATCCTTACCAGACCATGTAAAGTCAAGGCTCCTAGATGCTCCCATGGAGAAACAAAGTTTGTTTGGCTCCCCTGCACAGCAAGTGCTAAAGAAGGTGGAAGAAAAAGCAAAATCTGTTTAAACAGTCAAGGATTTCTTACAGGTCCAACCTCCGGGGTTTAGTAGAAATTGGCCTTCGAAGACTTGGTCCTTTCCAGACACCTCCAGAGCACAGAGAGGCAGAAATAGGCGCCCAAGAGGCAGAGGTCAATCCAGAGGTGCCCACAGGGGACGTCAGTGGCAGCCTAACAACCAGAGAAGTCCTGCCACAGATCCAGCTACTACCACTTCCACAGGACAGACACAATGACTTGGCTCTGATACCGCCTACCAGGGAACAACTGGAAGCACCCTTAGGCAGAAAGCTAGCCTTATTTTCCGTAAACTGGCATTACATTACAGGAGACAAATGGATTTTACAGACAATAGACAAAGGCTACAGGTTTCACTTCCACACTCTACCAAAAAAGAGAGGAATGCCAAACCTTCCACCAAACCAAAAACCAAATGCTCTAGGACAAATCAACCACTTACTAAGCATGAGAGCTATAGAAAAGGTACCACCTATGGAACAAGGACAAGGATTTTACTCCAGACTTTTCCTTGTACCAAGAAAAGAAAACCAATGGAGGCCTATTCTCGACCTGTCCGCTCTGAACACATATCTCATTGTTCCAAAATTCAAAATGCTGACCCTACAGCAACTTCTTCCCATGCTGGGCAAGGAGTCTTGGCTGGTAACTCTAGATCTCAAGGAGGCATACCTGCACGTCCCTATATGACCAGATTGCAGAAGATACCTCAGATTTCTTGCAGGATCAGAGCATTATCAATTCTCAGCATTGCCCTTTGGCTTATCTACTGCCCAGAGTATTCACGAAATGCCTGGCATCAGTAATTGCTCATTGCAGGCTTCAGGGAATTCAGATTTATCCATACCTGGACGACTGCCTGATACAAGCGGACAACAAGACCAAATTAACACAAGATTTGGAAAAGGTTATACAACTACTGCAAGCCCTGGGATACACAGTCAACATGAAAAAGTCAAGGCTGGTACCATCCCAAAGGATAACATTCTTGGGTGCAGAACTGGACACTTCAAAGCAGATGGCATTTCTCACAGCAGAAAAGCAAAAGCAACTACCACTCTATTTCATGGCATTAACAAACAGAACCAGCTTACAGCAAGGAAAGTCCTGCAAGCCCTGGGTTACATGGCATCCTGCATAATATTGATTCCACATGCCAGGCTGCATATGAGGAAGTTGCAATGGTACCTAAGGAATATATGGTCTCAACACAAGCACAGCCTAGAAGCCCAGATTCCAATAATCCCATGCCTGAAGCAAGAATTCCTGTGGTGGGCTCAGGCCTGTCAGTTGAACAGAGGACTGCCCTTCCGCAAACCTCACCCAAGCCAGACTATCACAACGGACGCCTCGGATCTAGACTGGGGGGCACACCTGGTGGACAAGTGTATACAAGGCCTATGGACACAAGACCAGCTGAACCTACACATAAATCAAAAAGAGATGCTGGCAGTGAAACAGGCAATTCAGACATTCAAACCGTTTCTTCAACAGGGTCATTTGCTGATAAGGACGGACAACACCACAGTCATGTGGTATATCAACAAACAAGGAGGCACACATTCATATCCTCTATGCCGGATGGCAATGGACCTGTGGAATGTAGCCCTGAACCTCAACATTCAGCTCCAGGCCATATTTGTGCCAGGAAAAGAAAATATACTAGCAGACACCTTAAGCAGAACTACCACGGATGCCCACGAATGGATGTTGCATCCAGACATCTTCAAATCCATTACAAAGAAATGGGGACTACCAGAAATAGACCTGTTCGCATCCCCACACAACCACCAATTGAGGACATTCTGCACAAGGGCATACCACCCACTTGCTTGGAAGGTGGACTCCCTCTCCTTCAGTTGGGAAAATCTGACAGCATATGCATTCCCACCTCTTCCTTTGATGCACAAAGTGCTACTGAAGATCAAAGAAGATCGCCCAAGGATCATCCTGATAGCTCCAGACTGGCCGAGGCAGCATTGGTACCCGCTACTGAGGAGTATGTCTCGGACACACGCATGGCCTCTACCTCTAGTTCCTTTACTGCTAACACAGAACAACTTCAAGATCCTGCATCCAAACTTGAAAACACAGCAGCTAGCTGCCTGGAATATTTCATAAAACAAAATAACCCAGATTTATCCCAGACGGTTAAAGACATTATACTGTAGGCTCGCAGACCCTCCACAAGGAAGACTTACTCAGCCAAATGGAAAAGATACCTCATTTGGAGTGCAGCAAAAGGAGAAAATGTGTCATTAGCAAACATAGCTAACATCCTGGAATATTTAGCAGAACTTTTCCACAATGGCCTGCCATACTCCTCCATTAAGATTCATGCATCAGCAATTTCAGCAGAATACAACATGGATCCTCCAGTCTTCTCTCATCCTCTACTCAGGCAGTTTCTGAGAGGAATTAAAAATGTAAAGCCTCCAAGGAAGCCACCTTTGCCTACATGGGACCTCAACTTTGTGCTGGAAAAGTTAACACTTCCCCCTTTCGAGCCAGCAGCAACAGCAGAATTACAGTTCTTATCTTGGAAAACTGCTTTCCTGCTTGCAATCACTTCAGCAAGAAGGGTTTCTGAATTACAGGCATTAATGGCAGTACAGCCCTTCCTTATCTTCCATCAGGATAGAGTGTCCTTGAGAACTAACCCTACTTTTATGCCAAAGGTGGTCTCCAGGGTATCATTGAACCAAGCAATCCACCTACCAACATTCTTCCCCAACCCACAGAACAGGGGGGAAAGACTACTACATACCTTGGATGTGCACAGGCAATTGCGCTACTATCTGGACAGAACCAAGAACCATAGAAAAACTGACCAGCTTCTGCTAGCATATGCAACAGGAATGGAATGAAAAGCAATTTCAAAACAGACAATCTCAAAATGGATAGGGAATTGCATTAGATTTTGTTACTCTTTTCATGGAAAGACAACTCCAGAAAACATCAGGCCTCACTCCACAAGAGATACAGCCACTACTACAGCGTTCTTACGAGGAGTGGCTACCAAAGACATTCTAGAGGCTGCTACTTGGAGCTCCGTGCATACATTTGCCAAGCATTATAATCTACCTTTATACTCCAGATCCCGAGCAGGTTTTGCAACTGCTGTTTTGTAAGGGATCTTAACTACACCATAATCATCTTAGTGCCTCCTCCCCCAGTTTGGCTATGGTATTCTACCCATATGTTAGGACTGCAGATGCATCCTTGAAGGACATAGTACAGTTTTGTACCTACCATAAATGTAGATGTCCGAGAGGTATGCATCTGCAGTCAGGATTACCCTCCCTCCTTCCCCTCTGTGGTACTCCTAGGGTATTTGCCCATCTTGTAGCTAGCTGGGGGAATCTATTATGGTGTATTTGTTTGTATATATGTATATACATGTTTATTTTTGTTTGCTCTCTACTGTTTGGAATCATTTGCATTTATCCAAATTTAGCCTTCCTAGAGGGCACCTGGCATCTGGGGCAAGAAACACTGAGGAAAATGGCGTTGGCTAATGCCTTTATACCCAATTCACAGCAGCTATGACGTCGGGTGAAGTGCGACATCAGCCGAGGCCAGACCCAGACTTTGGAATCCGGCCGACCGAAGGGCTGCCTGAGGCAGGACAACCCATATGTTAGGACTGCAGATGCATACCTCTCGGACATCTACATTTATGGTAGGTACAAAACTGTACTTTTCTTTTACTGCCTTTTACAGATCAGCAGACTTCGTTGTGTCTTTCAGTGGAACCAGACAGGCCAGTTCTTCAGTAATACTGAAATCGTTGTCAACACCACGAATAAATATGGCAAGTTGTGCCGTATTTGTAACATCAGTGCTGTCATCCAAAGCTATGGAGTAAAACTTGAAAGTTGCACACCGAGATTCCAAAGTATTTTCAATACATTTGGGTGTATCTTCCACACACCTTGCGATTGTCTGGTGTGATAAACTGATTTTAGAAAATTCAGATTTTTTTTTTCAGGGCAAATTATGTCTGCTACACTTTCAAGGCATTCTTTAACAAATTCACCATTGGCAAATGGCTTGGATTTTTTCGCAATTAAATTTGCTACAACATAACTTGCCTTCAGTAAAGAATCCGGCTGAGTAGCTGATTTTCGAAAACAGCTGTTGTTGGAATGTAAGACTTTTTTAATTCTAATATTTTCTGTCTACGGCACACTCCTTGCAATTCACTTAATTTGGGGTGCATTTGAATATAATGCCATTTCAAATTGTAGTCCTTGAAAACGGATACCACTTCTCTGCATAGTAAGCAAAGCGCTTTATTGTTAGATTCAACAAAGAAGTACTCATCAGTACATTGTTCCTGAAAGACTCTCCTTTCATCTGCTATTTTTCTTTTCATATTGGTTTTGCTTTGACAGGATGCAGAAGCCATGCTGAAAAGTAAAAAAGGAGTGACTATTAACTACTTTATTCCTAGTTATATAATTTTTAAAACAATGGCTAACAATTTACATTAAAAAATAAGGAAATAAAAATTAAAACTATCCATAGTTGTAGTATATGTTAATGGTGTTGGAGGGAGCATTTTACATCCGCAACCTAACACATAAATATCCCTGGGGTGAATTTACAGTTACTCATCCAGTTGTCCAGATTGCATTTGCGGAGGGCCAATGAGGCACTTTGTTTCATTTGTAGTACTAATGCCATTAGTCTTCAAAACAGCCATTACGCATAAAGCACATCACATTTACTGTGACTGTTGGTCTGTACTTTGTGCCAGTAATACTGGGCGTTTTGAAAAGTTCTTCATATAATTCATGAAATTCAGATGGACTGCGATAGAGCTGTGAACATGTATGATTAGCATGTAGTCAACAGTTTCTTACTGCTACAAGGATGGCAGCTTTCAATGACATAATCAGAGCTGTACCATCAAGTTAAACACTGTTTACTTTGCATGCTACCCAAGAAAACTCATTCACTTGCAGTGAAAAAAACTGGCACACACTGACACTGTCATTAATTCACTACAGTACTACCAATTCACACTGGGAAACTACTCCAGCAGTCCAAGTAGGTAAAATGTCAACATTAGCAGCCCTACAGTACTACAATCCACAAAAATAAGCCAACAAATTTGCAGTACAGTAAAGAATTCACAATAAAGTAAAGAATTCACATCACTGACTTAATAAAACAATTCTGAATGAGGGTCTCACCCAAACAAATGACTGGTGCCAGAAACATGACCACAAACTGAATGCCAACAAATGCATCATCATCCCTTTTGGCCCTAGAGTTTTGGGGAAAGCGGCTGTGAGGCTGCCAGCTCAGCTAGATGTTATTTTGTACATAATTCTATGTCATTTTTGAATATTAATGATTCCTATGCTTGTCTTGCAAATGTAAGAAAACTATACGTATGTGTATATTAAACTATTGGTGCAGAAGTGTGTGTTGAACTGTATGTTCTGTACGGAGCTTCAAGAATGTAACCACAGTGTACCCTGCTGGAAAAGAGCAGAAATGTGTATAATAACTGTATACCTGTGCAGATGTGTGCTTTAATGGTAGAAGTTGGAACATACAGAGTTAATTTGCAAATGCTAAGAAAATAAGTGAATTGTTTTACGATTGTGTTTATCTCATCAAGAAGACAGGATGTCTACACTGCAGCCAGAAGTTCTTTCTATTGTCTGGAAACAGAAAAAATGACGGGTTTCAAATGTAAAAGTGTTTAACTGTTTTATGACTTCCAGTTCTAGGCAGATTTCTGAGAGATAAGTAACCTCTCTTAGGGACAGATTGGAATATAGAAAGATTAGTAGATGTTTTC
This sequence comes from Protopterus annectens, assembly GCF_019279795.1. NCBI lineage: Eukaryota > Metazoa > Chordata > Ceratodontiformes > Protopteridae > Protopterus > Protopterus annectens. The sequence goes on along the minus strand of NC_056738.1, from coordinate 29,512,263 downwards.
TGTATTTGAGACTGTCCTGCAATGTTTAAAATATTTCCTGTGATTCTGAACTCTGTCACTTTATTCATTGAGTTATTGAATATTGTCTTATTTTATTGTTTATTATTAAATATATTTAAACTTTTTAATTGTGGCTGGTTTGTTTATTTAAGCTCTTACAGTACTTGACATTGTATACTCCACTCCAGTAGCCTTACTGTTGGTCACACTTGCCATTTGTATAATAGTAACATCACACAGTAGGATTGGTCACCCTTTGGTGTGGGCCATATAGTAGCCGATAAGTAAGGATGGTTGATAGTGATTACTACCTTATAGTCTGGGTAGAAGGGGGCATAACTAGTGAACCTGTGCCAGCCTTCCCCAGGTGTGTCTGTGTGTTTGTATAAAAATCAAATCTGAAAGTGTGTGTGTTTGTATATAAATCAAACCTCAAAGTGTGTGTGTGTGTGTGTGTGTGTGTGTGTGTGTGTGTGTGTGTGTGTGTGTGTGTGTGTGTGTGTGTGTGTATGGGGCGACACACACAAATCTCAAACCACCACTGATAGCTGTTGGAATGCTGGCACATTCGTGCTAACCCTCTCTCCAATAATGGGAAATACATTGGCCAATTTGACCAGACGGGACCTGATAATTGACAGACAATGGGGGCAAAGATAAGCAAAGAAAATATCCTACAAAATAAATACATTACTCACCACTGACATTCACCAAGTAATTACAAAGGTAGTAATTAATCCCAAAACTTGAATATTGCCTTCCCTTAACAGTCTTCTGTTCAGTCTAAACAAGATATGTAGAATGATGTTGTGACATCTTAGAAGCCCCGAATTTCACCTGCAGTCCACTTTGATATATAAATTATTATATTTAAACTTATGTCCACAATATGGAAAAAAGAAACTCTGAATCAACCTATAACCATCCCTTGAAGTGAAAATGAGGCTGTGTCACTTTCCCAGCCCTGATCTGTTTTATCTGCTAATAAAAATGTCACCTTTTATAACTCCATCCATGCTGAAATTAGAATAATCCTGTTTAAAAGCTTTGGAAATGCTCTCCTTTCGCAATTAGTGGATATTCTATACTATATAACTGCTTCAGTGACAGTAGCTAAGGCTAAGCAGTGCCCAGGCAGATGAAAAGAAATGCACTGTTGGCTAAAAAATAGCTGAGCATTTTTGTGCCGAATAAACATTATTTGAAGCTATTAACATCTCTGCTTTTTTACCTCTGTATATAGACAAAATGTATTAATTTCTTTAATTCACTGCTTTTATTATACTAAGTTTTCTATAATATCAGGCATAGATGCTGTCTGCACACTTTTAATGAGAAGTTTCTAAGTATCATTATAAGCATCTGTAATTTTGGCATTACAGAAACCATTATGCCGCTAATCAAGCATTCATGGTTTCAGGAATGAGCTGGATCAGTTTTAAAATTTGGCTTCAACCGAGGCCTTTCAGCTTTATATGATCAGTCAAATATATGTCCATGCTAAAAGATTTTATCTTTCAAAAGTATTGCACTTAAATATTTTTGTCATAATGCCTTGTTTTGTATGCAATTTGCACTCATGAGTAACACATGCTTACTTCTGTAATTGCAACAGGCAATTGTGAAATTCAGGAATGCTTCAAACACTTCAAGCACGAATGCATTGAGATGTTCACAGACTAGCTTGCATAGTCAGTTAACAGACAGACAGACAGATACCTATTGCAAAAGGCCACAATCAATAACTTGTTGACCTCTGTTTCATATTAGTTTGATGGACTTACTAGACTGGACATTTAAACACCCCTTTCTTTTGAGTCATTTTACCTATAGACAGCACTGAGGAATAACCAATGGAACAGTATAACTGAAATATTGCTTAGCAATCTATTCCTCATCTAACAAACAACACATACTGCTTATGACTTAAAAGGTTCTTTAAATATATAAGTTAAACAAGGGAGTAAGCAGGAAGAAAGACTAGAAAATGTGACTGTGTTTTCCTTTGGCTAGCAAGAGAAGGAGGTATTAGTGAGACCTAACAATTTCAAAGCATTTAAAGAAGCACAGTTACAGCAATCAGGAATGACACGAGCAATCAGAGGTCAGTAATATGCGCTGGTTGTAATGAATTATTCAGACTGTATATTAACAAGTACTTTTACAAATTAGTCAGCATAGTTCCATATATTACAGTTCACAAAACTGGTTTGTTGAATATGTTCGAGGCCATCAAATAAAAATGACTGAATCAAATGTTAAGCCAAAGATGTAGCTGTTAAGAAAAGGAATAATCTATCAAGCAAAAAACTTTCTGCTCCCTCAAAGTTCACAAAGCAGAGCATAACAACTACTTCCTTCACACAAAGCTCTTAGGGCGATTCTAATAAAATAATCAGATGTGCTGTGCAGTTTACAATGGCCTGTGTTTCCAGCCTGGTACGAGTTGCAAGATAATGAAAATCTAGCCAAACAACCAACTTAACTACAAGCATGAACCAAAATAATTTTCATTTAAAAGTGTACAAAACTATGCAGCAAATCAAGCACTGCAAAACATCCAGGACTGGTTTATTAAAAGTCTTCTGTAGATGCAGACATTTTATTCCGCTCATGCAGTCACTTTTTCATGTGCTTTGAAAAGTACATATACAGTTGCATTTCACACAGTACAGTCCGGAACATCTCACTAGTAAACTTAAGTAATCCCTCCTTTTTAACTAATACCCATTTTACACTACAATAAACAATTAAAAAAAAAAGGTCAAACACATCCAGCAAGACACAAAATATGCAGAGCTGTTGTTGGGGGCTGCAACAATAATGAAAGCTGGTGCAACCAAATAAGCACAGTACTTTATTTTTATATAGTGTGACAGCTGCACTAAACTAAGAATACAAAAGATAACATTTTTAGTCAAGAAATTCGACAAACACAGTTCTACACTTTGAGTAAAGTGTCAAAGGAAAAAAACAAAAAAAAAAGTTTCAAAGTTTCAGACCATCTCGCAGCCTTGCAGGGAGGACACATACTTAGGCAGACAGTCACATTCTGAAACCTGTTCCTTTTATTTCTTATTTTTACGGCTTTTGCTGTTTGACAAGTAATTTTTGCCACTGGAGTGTATTAAAAAAGCGAGTGGAATCAGGAGACTCACTTCGATTGATGGATCTGAGAATTGTCTGGTTCCAGCCAGAACAGCTTGGACTTTCCACAATCTTGTGGTTGCAAATTTGGGAAACTACGCAAGGGCCGAGGCAGCTGCACTTTAATAATAACTGTAATATTAACACAAGAAGCAGCACCACCGTTACAGACTTTGGTGGTAGCCCGGAGGGGATGGACCAGAAATCATCCGGCGGCCAAGGACCAAGATGCCAAATAGTAGGGGTCCCAGAACAGATTCACGTAGAACACCAGTAATGACAGGTCTGCTGTCGGAGGTGGTGGTGCATATTTTGATCATGTGAGTCCTATTGGTGAGCTAGTTGGCCACTCATCTGATGAGACAAGGATTTATGCCAAGTTGAGTTAGCTTTTTGATGTCTGAGTGGGGCATTATGTCAAAGACCTTGGCCAAGTCAAGGTAAAGCTGTATGTACTGAATTTCCCTCATCCAGGACCTTGGTGACAATCTGAAAGAAGTCAACCAGGTTCAACAGGCAAGATCTGCCCCTTATGTATCTGAATGGGCGGAGTCATGTGCTTGGAGATTGCTATGTCCTTGTTTATGTGATCCATAATCATACGCTCCATGGCTTTACAGATCAGACTTGTCAAAGCTAATGGGGAAATAGTTTCTGGGGTCAGTAGCGAAATTAACAAAGCAACCTCTACTAACTACAGAGCTAACTACAAAAAGCAGCTCATTACTAAATCTTAGCCATAATCTGTTGAACTAACTGCCAGAATTGCCTCTAACATTGCACCATGGTTTGCCTGATAATGAAACACCATTTCTGGGATTCTATCTACTTTTTTGTCTCTCTCTATTTCCCTGCCTTAACGTCAGCAACAAAGGAGGTTATTATTTCTTACAGGTCAATGAGCAGAGAAAATGCTAGCTATATGACTGCAACTTTATTTTCCAGTGAAAAAGTAAATCCAGCATATTACTTTGAAACTACATCTCTTTTCATATGTCCTCGTGTGGTATGCTTTTAACTTGACTTTAATTTGGCTACTAGCTGTACTTTCTAATGAAGAAGAACAGATGTATGATTTATTTATTTATTTATTTAACATTTGTTTACTGGGAAAGTCCGACTGGGATAGGGCCCATTTTCAGTGGAGGCCCAGGCAGAAATGCTCCAGATGCAGGTAATAATAAGTTATAAAGTTCAGTTTCAGAAAGTGCTTGGCTCCTCAAACACCAGAGTTGGAATCACAAAATGAGAGGGCATCATGGCAACCATTGACTTTCACTTCACATGTGGGTCTGAGAAGATATTGCAACTTGGTTTATGGCATAATATCCACTGCCATGGTTGTGACAGCATAAATAACACTATTCTTCTTGACTATCACAAACACAAGTAGAGTATAAAGGTCACGCATAAGGTATAAAAATATAAAGATGCTGATGTAACTGCGATCAGAAGTAGAGCAAGAGACTGAGCTGGTGACTTGCAAAGAGAATTATCTGCGATTTAAAGCATAAAATGCAATGAGTAGTTAAACTTGTGACTAGCCAGTTGAATAGCTAAAGATGTGTAAAATAAAAGGCAGAAAATTATAGGAAAAAAGTAAAGCCAAACACTTAGAAACACAGTGTAGAAGACTGCACATAGTAGTCCAAGATCGTGCTGACCAGTAGTTGGCCTTATACGTGCGCATTTTGTTCAGAGGTGTGAGGAAAACGCAACACAAAGTTTTTATAATCAGATTTACTGGCCCTGTGGGAGGATGTTTCAATTCTTCCAGAAGTACATTAATTCACAACACATTTTGAGTCTAATTAGGCAGATGAAAGCTGATGTTTGGGGAGATTGGTAGAAATGCATACACATACAAAACAGAAACCAGTGAGACCCCACATTGTTAGAAAAGCTGATAATTCAGGGCAAACATGTTACTTTTAAGCTTGAGGGGAATGCCAGATGTAATAGTGCATTTAAATCAACCAAATGAAATATTTGGAATCTCTCTGATTTTGCGTGGTAATATTCCACAGGCACTCTTCTTACTGAAACTACTTGATCGGGTTATGCTTGCTTGTGAATGCATACGAAGAGAGCAGAAATCGTGTTTGTATAATATATTTAAATCAAAATTGATTTGGTTCAAATGGTATGATTAATAAAAAGGGTACAGGCACAAAATTATTCTTGTTTGAGCAGGTGATGACTTCAGCATTAGAAACCTCATTCTGCTGGCCTGAAAAACACTACTAAGCCATGTTAATAAGAATGAGTTTAGTAATATTATATAAAGTGGTTGAAAATATTCCAGTGTAAATAGTCTGTAAGGATAGTATGAGTACTTCCACAAGCAATAAGTAAGCATATGCTAAGAAAAAAGCAATGGATTCTGACAAATCTGCCCCATTTTCACAGTGCTGTTTGGATTTATACTGATCTGTTTGCTGGTGGTTGCTTGCCAGGTGAATGTCTGTGTACAATTTTTTTCAAAACAGTCTTTGTGATACATGCACCTAAGAGTGCAGAGTAGCAGTTGTGCTTATAGATTAATCATTAAACTGAGCTTCTCCTTATAAGTGATGAGCTTCTCCTGATAAATGCTGATGTCAAACTGCCTTGCTTTTCCTGAACTTGAAAGCTGTAGTATAGTTGAACATAACAGCATTGAGTTAACAAGAAATTAAATTCCGCGAGTTCAGATCAGTGGCCCGAAAAGACACCCCGGCCTAACCAGGTGAATGAATACTTGTCTCCTTCAGAGCTGCACACCGCTTCAGCATGCATCTCAACTGTCACAAATTTCAAAGCATGTCGTACATTTTAGTTTTTTTAAATAATGTACTACTACATACTTAGCTTACCTGTTAATGCGGTCAGGAGATGGTGTAGTCAGTGTAATAAACGAAAAATCCCTCTCTCTCTCTCAACTCTTTCTTCGGCGCGATCGTCAACTCCTCTTCCTTCAGCTCTTCTTTGCCGCGAATGCATCTATTGGCGCGAAAAACTAACGGAAGGGTGCTTTTGGCGCATGCGCACACCAGCTGAAGGACACAGGCGTGAAAAAAACGGAAAAAAAGTAAAATTTTAACTTAAGGGTCGCGGGCCGCATGGAAAAGCTTTGAGGGCGGCATGCGGGCCGCGGGTTGGACACTACTGCTTTAAAGCATCTCATTACTATAACTCCCTTCTAACATCCATCCTGACATACCTCTCAACCTCTTAATGCAAGAAAACTGGACAAAGCCCAACATAATAGAGGGACAAGGCAGCACAGAGACTTTAAATATTGCTGTCATAAACTTGGAAAGTTGCTAGAACAGGACCTGCTTGGCATACAGTTTCTCCAAAAAAAAAGGCAATTACTTTCAGAGACGTACTAGGGGACAAGCAGCAGAAAGATACAAACACTTTAAATATTGCTCTTATAAACCTAGAAAGAGGCTAGAAGAGGACCTGTCTTGGCATACAGCCCCCCTCCCCCCAAAAAAAAGCAAATTTCAGACATACTAGGGGGACAAGCAGCAGAAACAGAGACTTTAAATATTGCGGTTTTTAACTTAGAACGTTGCTAGAATAACAGGATCTGTGTTGGCATACACAATTACTTTCTATCACACTTCAGAGACATACTATGGACAAGCAGCACAGAAATACTGACATTAAATATTGCTTACACACTTAGAAAGTTGCTAAAATAACAGGATCTGTGCTAGCATACCTCTTCTAAAGGGAAATATTTGCAGCTAAAAGCGTAAAACACTTACCTCTGCTTTGTCTATATACACGGTATCACTTCAGCTCAGTACAATGCAATGACTCCAGCACAAATAATCCACCACGGCACAAAGTTGATCTTCCCGGTTGTTGAGCAGCAGAAAGATAAAACCTCAGCCTTCTGTTTTGACACAGCAAACTGACTCCTGTCGCAGAGACGCCTCTCCTGGCAGGCAGCTATCTTCAAACTCCACTTCCCATCTTCTCCCCCGATGTCTTTGATCTGCAGCTGCTCCTTCCTTCCTTCTTTCAGCCAGGTGTTTTTTCCAATCCCAGTTGAACCTAAAAAGTAAAATCCCCGATTCCTGGAAGCCTTTTTCAAGTCATTACTTTGGAGCGAAAAGGCTTCCAGGAACATGATTGGCCTGTATTTGGGAGCTCTCATTGGCTCCCGTCCTCCTCAGACTCTCTACTTGATCGGCTCGTTGACTGAGTTCGCAATTGGCTGTAAATGCGGTCTACGAGCCAATCAAAAACTGTGGTGCACAGCCAACATGGAAGAGCAGCAGAGCTATGCATTGGTTTGTATACTGCAATGCCGATTGGCAGTAATTGCGGTACACAAACCAATCGGAAGCCTTGTAGTGGAGCCACAGCTGTTCAGTGCGGAACAGTGGCTTCGCTCTTCATTAAATGCAGAGCGTTCCACATAATCCGGAGCACTTGGATGCTCTGTATCCGCCTTTGAAAAACCTGTTAACTACAGCTTTGACAACTCTTTTGATGGCACGAGAAAAGGAACACATATAAAGCAGTATGGGACAAGCCTAGCTGACATGAAATGCTGGCGGTAACATGGGAAACCTATTTTCAAGGCTTATTTTATAAGCGGTTTTAATGGTAAACATAGTTAAACCATATAAACATTACATAAAACATGTTGTTAAAGTTTATAAGACTTTGTGTTTTTTCACATAAACTGAAGCAACCAGCATTACCGTGAAAATCTGGTTGTGATAACACGCAAGTACCGAATCAGTACTGCAACCTTTGATTGTGAAGAATGTTGTACAGTTGTGTTCCACTTAACATAATTGTAGGTCAGTATTGCAGTATATACCCCCACCCTATCTGCTGACCATTTTTCTCCCCGTTGCTGGGTGCAAGGGGTAGAAGAGTTCTCTGTAGATAGTTCTGTTAACCTCATCTTCCCATCTGTGCCTGCTGTGATTTTTCCTCCTCTCTCAAATTCAGACAGCTGGGGAGGTTGTGCTATCCTCAGGCATCAGACTTCTTAGAAAACATGACAAGAAATGCCCTTCTTATACCCACATATCCTGACTGTGGTCTTCAGATGGCCATCAGCTAGGAATGATGCAAAGAATCTCGTAACTGAGCTGGTTGCAAGCTTTTGCATGACAGGAAGACCAAGAATCAGTACTACAACATGTAACTACTCAAAGATCTACAGTTATGGTAAGTGAGACACAACTGTACTTTCTCCCTTCCTTTGGAATTGGTCAGGGACAACTACCACACGCTTTCTCACAGTCTGAATCTATTCATACATCTCAACATTAAACAACTTCACCTGACAGCCTTGGATGACAGCTTTGGATGATAGAGTCCTTTTTAGGAAACTATTTACTGAGGACTTGCGGGATGTACTAATGATGGCAAGAAAGACTGCTACTAGAAAATCATATATTTGCAATTGGAGAAGTTTTATTCTAGTTAGTGCCAACAGCTTAACCAGCATCTATTCATGGCTAGTGTTTATCTGGTTTTACAATATTTGTGATGGTTACTTTATTATGGCCTACTTTACTGCTCTATCAAAGTTAATTTGGCATCCATTTCTATATGTCTGACTGTGGTCCCCCCTCTTTAAAGGCATTCTCATGACGTAATGTTTTTGAAAGGGGTATTGTACGAGACCACCAATAAAAATAGTGGCTGCTCCTTGGGATATTAATTTTGTATTAGAGAAGCTAGAACCAGCTCATCTGGCTGACTTGAGGGCCTTAACGTAGTATCCAGTTTCACTGGTTTCTCTTATTTCTGCAAGAAGAATATCCGAGTTGCAAGCTCCTGTGGTTGGTCAACCTTATCTTGTTTTCCACAAAAACTGTGTTTATTTGAGATATAATCCTTTCCTTTTTTTTGTCCACTCAGACCTCATTGTTACTAGCCCTTCCCCAGGACCCAGTGCCCACTTCTCTTTTCCTACTAACCATGCTCGTTCTTTACATCAAGGGTAACTCCACCCTTAGTGAATGCATCATTGAGCAGCTTACCACCTGAGATGGGCACACCCATCTCTTCCCTTCTGCACTGTCAGCCACCTGAGCAGTTAATCGAAACATAGTTGGCTAGCGTCTATATTATATTATCGTACTATGAAAATAGCAAATGCTATTTCAGCATACCAATAATATCTAAACATCAAAATATCGAACAAATGTAACAGCAATTTTTTTCCCAGGGAAAAAATTTGCTGCTCCGTAAAAAAAAAAAAAAGTAAACAAATTTAAGTGGGGGGCTTCACCCCCCACACCCCCCCGACTTAAATATACCAACTCCGTGACCGCACCATAGTGGAGGAAATGGCAAAGTCCTGAAGATGGCCCACTAGATTTTTTTCCCTGGGAAAAAATTCAATGTTCCGTGACTTCGCTAGTTTGCCATGTCAACAATATCGGATCGGCAAAATAGCATTCGCTATTTAGTCCATTCGATACTGTCATAGACCCGTTGGCTAGGCTGTAGTCAGGGCTTAATCCCTGTACAACACTGAAAAGGCTGAGGTCTAATCTTTCTTTTCTGCCTAAAATGGTATCCATGTGTAGTTTAAGCCAAACTATCCATCTCCCTTTGTTCTTCCCTGAATTCAAAAATGAAGGAGAAAGGAAACTTCATACCTTGGATGTCCACAGACAACACCAGTGTTGTTGCGATAGAACACAATCTTTTTTTAACTTCAGTCATTTGTTCATTTTTTGTGAAGGTAATATGGGAGGTATTTCAAAGTAGACTTTTTCCAAATGATTGTCTCAGGGTATTATGTTTTGTTATTCCCATCACGTCAGAACTATTCCAGGCACAGTCAAGGCAAATTCTACCAGGATCTTGGCTTCATCTCTGGCTTTTTGGAAATGGTTCCAGTCTAGCAGCAGCAACTTGGTTCCTCTGTACATACTTTTGTTAAGCACTACAAGCTAGATTCCTTCTCCAGGTCTGAGTGAAGCTTTGCTAGGACCACTCTTCAGGAGCTTCTGGACCCTTCTTCTCCCACCTCCCAGTTGTTCTAAGCTGTGGTAATCTACTCATGTAGCATAGGCTACTGCAGCAGTGGTCAACATGAAGAACATACTACTGTTTGAAAGTAAACTTCCCATTAAGGTAGGTATTTGAATGATCACTGCTGTTGAAGCGACACGCTCCCGCCCTCTATCTCCCTTTTTTTTTTTTTTTTGGTCCAGGCTCAGCATCCCTTCTTCAATTGGCATGGAAAAGTTCTGAAGGGTTTGGTGCCCAAAACCTGTCTTTTTAGTCAGCTCATTTGACTAACAGATTGGACGAGTGAAGGTGCTCAGAAGCTTTGGTAGCTGACCAACTGTTATTTCCTATGCAGGATTTAACCCATATTGCTTAGGCTACTGCAGCAGTGATCATTCAAAAGGTTTACTGTCATATTTGCGAACATCATTTGGACGAATGCAACGATTTCTGACAAATATTGTCGGAAATCAAAACACAGAGCAACCGAAATATCGAACGGAGCATTTCAGCAATGTCAAATATTGACACTGCTGAAATGCTCACATCTGCCCACAACTAACAGTAATGTTTGCAGGGGGGCTGTGCCCCCCTGTCCCCCTTACTTATAAATACAAACTCGGAGATCGTACTACAGTGAGGTTAAGGGTACATTTCCCGATCCCCACTATAGTGCGATTGCACCGCATTGTTGAAGCTGACAATAGCGGCTGTTCGCTCATGTCAGCTTTGACATTGTGGTGATCGAACTTTCAGTTAGAAAAAATGATTTTCGCACATATTCGATTGTTTAAATGACAATGGATTATGTGATAGTAAACCCATTCAAACATCTATTGTTATGGTAAATTAACTTACATGGCTGTAGTTTTTGGCTTTTAACTTTGGTTCTTGAGTCTGGCGCCATTTATTAGTTTTTGACAAGTGTTCCTTTAGGATGGCTGAGTCTTTTGGGGATTCAGTCACTGCTCTGAGGTTGCAGTCGTCTTCATACTTTTTTAGCTGTAGTCCTTTAGTGTTAGCTTTTACTTCTGAGAAGTAGATGTCTATCTGTAGCGGTCCTAGCAATGAACCTTGTGACTCCAGTGGTGAATGGTATTTTTGTATAGATAGCTTCCACTGTTTTGCTCTCCTGTCTCCTTTCTGTGAGCCAGCTGACAATCTAGCTGGTAATGAAGGGTTTTATTCCTATTTTGTTAAGCTTTTCTACTATGCCTGAGTGTGGGATTTTGCCAAAAACCTTGGGTAAATTGAAGTGAGCTTTTTGTACCTTTTAACCTTTTTTTATTGCTCTGGTGACCTTTTCATAAAGGTCCACCAGGTTGACTAAGTATGCCCTGCCTTTGATGAATGCAAACTGAGATGAGTCCATTGTTTTGATGTTCCCTATGTTCTTATTGATTGAGGTTGTGATAATTCTTACCTTGGCTTTGCATATGAGGCTGGCTAGTCTTTAAATGTAAATTGAGTCTGTAAATTAGCTGGCTATGTGGAAGTTCCTCCCTTAAGCATGGGAATAACTGTTGCTGTCCTCCACTCATTTGGTACAAAACCTGCTTGGAGGCTAAGGTTTAACAGCATGGCTAAATCGTGCTTCATGCTATTCAAGATGCAATCTAGTATTTTGTCAGGACCTATTAACACAGTAATTTTTACTTTTGATAGTGTTTTTGGTACTTGGTCTTTTTGATTGCTGGTGGTGAGTTGGTGTCTGATATTACATGCGAGATAGATGGGGGAGTAAGAGGTAAAATTTGAGCCAAATTTGTCAATAAGTAGGCTAGCCTTGGTGTAGGTAGCACCATTTACAGTCTGCTTATTGCATTGTTGCACTGTGTCATGATATATTGAATATAACTAAAAAAGGCCTTGTGATTATCTTTTAGTTAAGTTGCTTTTTTCGACTTGGACTTGGCTTTGGTAGATTTAATTAAGCACCTGAGTTGCTTGTTTAATTTAATGAAAATGGCTTTGTCTTTCTGTGTATCTCTTAAGTTTAGCCAGTAATCTCTTCATTTTGTTGTGAAGTTTGTTGATATTAAAATTCCACCAAGGAGGTTGTTGTAGTTTACCCTTTGCTTGTTTCTGCTGGGTACAGCTGCATCTGTGCAGCTTATTACATGCTGGTATAGTTTAGGAGAGCATGTTTCCATGTATTCATTATTGTTGAACTAAGTTTGGTGAGGATTTGAAGTTTAAGAATGTATCACTAAGTAGTTTGTCTTGGAGAAATTTTTAAAGATTATAGACATTGAGCAATATAACAAGACTGCTTATTCACTCAAAGGCAACAGTGATTTTGGTTGTTTAAGAGTAAATGGAGGCAATCCCATTTCCACTTTTCACAACAGGAATTTACATGTTTACTTAAGGGAAGAGATGAATGATACTAAAAACCCTAATTGATACAATCAAGATGACATTGGTATAAACATCCAGGATTTTCCGATCCTGAGGAGATTGGAACGCCTGGTCAGTCTGTCATAGCCAATGGATCGTGCCCTACAACAGGAGGGCTAAGGTATATCCCCCCTGGCAAAAGGTACAAAAGGGAAAAGAAAAGGGAAGAGATGATAATTATATCTGACACTAACATGATTATGATTTCACATGAGGGGTACAATATTTTCAACCACAGCCATGTTTCAGTCATCTTGGAACATTTTTCTCTATTTGAAAAAGGTTTTAAATTTATTCAAAGTAGATTTTTAGATGTGACCATTGCCATATTAGAACTCAAATTATAGGTTCATAGGTTGGTACTAGGCTATCAGCCCTAGGGCCTATACAAGCCTAGCCATAACAATTCCCTGGCTGTTTCTTCCCACATTTTTTACTTTCCTGGACCCCTGTCTAGCAGGGCGACTGACGTGATCCCTGGGGTGAATTTCCTTTCTCCCATCCAATCGTCAAGGTTCCACTTGAAGAGGTCCAAAGAGGCACTCTGCTTGACATGTATGGGCAATCTATTCCAGAGTCTGGGGAGTCTCTGGGTCAGGAACCTATCCCTCCAACATGTTTTGTTTATTGTGATGACAAGGTTTAGATCCCTGGAGCATGTAGCTCTGAGGGATTGGGATTTCTTTAAGTGTAGCATGTCCATCAGCTCTGGGTATGACATGGCCTTGTATGTTAAGCAGAGATCGCCTCTGAGTATACGATATGCGACAGAGTATAGCTGGAGTTTTTTAAGGCGGTCAGCGTAGAGCATCTGCTTTAGGCCTGTGATTCTTTTAGTGAGGTATTTCTGAGGCCTTTCCAGTTGTTGCAGATGTCTTGAGAGGTACATACCAAATGGGGCGTTGTATTCTATAATGGGTCTAATGAGGGATGAGTACAGTGGGACAATGACCTCCTTTTTTCTGGATGAAAAGCCCTTTGTGATGAGGTGTGCCACATAGAAGGATTTCCTGACTTGTGATGATGTGGTTATTGAAGGTGAGACCACTGTCCACCTGTGTCCCTAAGTCTCTTATCACACTTTCTGTGTTTAGTGCACTGCCACCTATATGGTAATTCATGGAAATTGAACCTTGCGGTACTTCAAAGATGTAAATCAGAATTTTATGTCAACAACAAAGGGAAAGGCATTGTAAGAAAGAAGAGTATCTTTAACAACATCATGCGCCCAATTATTCAAGCCTTTGAAAAAGTGTGTAGAAATGGTTCATACAAATTGGTTAAGGAGAATAAAAAAATCAGAAAGTTCAACTTGAATAAGTAAGAAAAGTAGGTTTTGGATTCTCTAGTAATTGTTAAATCTATGCAGAGAATAAAGCCCGATAAGGGTGGCGCAGTCCTTTCTGGTTGCTGTTAACTATTCCTGTGCCATGTTTAATATATTACACGATATTGACTCCTATATTCCATTTTCCAAAAATTAGGTCAGCATCACATACAACAGAATAGATATGCCTTTAGAATTTCTTCTTGACAACAGAATTTCTGAGACCACTTATGAATTTTTGAGCATTCAAAAAGCAGTGATCCCCACCATTTTTTTGAAATTCTGAAAACCCATAAGGACATCCTGAATTCCCCTTTTAGGCCTTATAGTGATGGCAGGAGGTTTCAAAACACATCCTATTGTGGTCTTTAATGCTAGAACTCTCAAACCTATTTACAGTAGAAAATCCCATTTGGTTAAGGACTCCTGGGACTTTCTGAGGAAGTTAATGCCTTACTTATGGGTAAAGGAGATTGGTGTTCTAACAATAGATGTGGTTGACCTATTAACTACTGTACCAAAGGAAGAAGGCCTTCACTTATTCCATGAGAGTATTATAGGTTGTGATTTTCTTTCATCAGAAAAGATAAATTTAAATGTGGAGATGGTATCTTTGGTATTTTGTATTTTTCAACAGTGAGACTTTCAAACAGATAAAGGTTGTAGCTATGGTGTTCTCTTGTGTCCTAATATAGTCTATTCTAGTCTTAGGCTTTATATTTTCAATTTTTATTTTTAGTTAATGTAAGTTGTACCTGTGATTTATGGATGGCATTTTTATTTTATGGGATGGTCTAGAGAATGCTGTTATTGATTTCATGAAATACAGAAACAGCACAGCATTTTTTTAAATTCACTTTTAATTAAAGAAAAAGAAATACATGAATTATTTGGCTACTATGACTGGACAATCTGTTAATGACTTTACATCAGAAATATATAGGAAACCAACATTTAACAACTCCTATTTACACTTTGGGATTGCTCACCCCTTTGCTTTCAAAAAAGTCTAATAAAAGGACAGTGTATTAAAATTGTTAGGATGACATCTGCATTTTCTGCAAAGAAATTGAGAAGTTTAACAATATGCTTTTGGACAGAAGTTATACTAATGGTCTTATAAAAAGAGATCAGTGATGGACATTAAATGAATGAGGTAGGAAATAAAGACCTTTGTTAGGTATAGGACTAACTGACAAACAAGAACAGACTAGAAATGAAAGTGAGCTTGGATGTGAAAAGTCATTGGTGATGCAGTACAAATTACTGTTCTGTGCATGTCAAAAACTGAAATATAATGAGGCAAACTTAGTGTTATGTGATTCTGTGGGATTGTATCCCAGTTTTATTTTTAAAACAACATGGAATCTATGTGAGAAAGACAAGAGGGTGTATACTGGGAAATTTTTAGCTTGCCCATGTTTTTATATGGGGAAAATTGAACAACCTTTAAGGATAAGGATTTACTAGCATTATTGAAACATAAAAAAGAAGAATATTAACAATTCTTTGTTTAATCATATGCAGTTATGCAAATGATATAAGGATTTTAAGACTGCAATAACAGAGTTGACATAAATCCACGGGGGGGGGGGGGGGTGAGTGACAAACTAAGTTAGAATGCAAGGAATAACTATGGCAATTCAAATTAAATTCCAGTTGTTTTCCGAGTCTTGATTACTTTTTAATCTTTTCAGGCAGTACTGAAGTTACAGTCAGCCAAATTATAAAAGAGCATTTTTTTGTAAAAATGAGCATAGTATGATTAATTGTTAATGCTGTCTGATTAATCAAAACAATATTTTTAGCACTTTTTGTGAATCTGTTTTTTAATGTCTTACTATTGGAATGCCAGTATGTTTTTACAGGTTGAGATATTAGTTGAAGAAGGTCCCTTTAATTTATTGTATGATCCGTTTGAACTGAGATTACAAAATGAAGCAATACAATTTTTCATTTATTCTGATGAAGTTCCAAGTTTTTTGGGGAGAACTGCTGTCAATTGTTTTATTTATTAGACAGTTTTCAATTATTTCTATACTGTTGTTTTATGCGCTATCCATTTTACCAGCTGACACTGCATTAATTGAATTGTTGGTTATTATGCACCAATTGTGTAGCTTTTTTCCTTCCCTTTTTTTGAAAAGACTTACAGTTCATGCATTCCACACTTTTCAGATTCTTGATAAAAGACTCCTTTGGATTGCCTGATTTTATTTCTTTTCTGTACTTACTGTAGTGGACAAAGCATAAGTGCATCTGTAGAGTGAATCTTCATGCACAGAGCCTTGCTTCCTTGGCTGTTTGGGTACTAGAAAAAAAAAGACAATTTGGGTGCAGAAAATTTGAAATCTCAAGTCCTTGTCTCATTCTGCAGTCAAAAAATTGGCAGTCATAAGATCATCAGTGGGCTACAGTTTTCAAGTGATCGCAGTTTTCCAGCAGTGTTGCTCAAAGAAAACAAATTGATGACATGAGTAGTTGCATCTGAAAACAATTTCTAACTGTGTTTTTCAGGAGGACGTTCATAGCAAGGTTGAACTTAGAATAGCCAAGGCTAGATGAACTAATTTTACATTGGAAACCTCCTATTTCATCAGCTTTAAATGTACATTATAAGTCAAAATTTTACTCCAGCCATGGATGGATTGATTCGGTGAGCCTTCTAAAGAACAAATAGAAGAGAACAGTTGGTCACATATAGATGATTTTATTGAGTAAAACTTTCAAAGGAGAGCTGTGTGCTTTAAAAACTGTAGTTTTATGTTTGGCTGTACTGGTAATAGGTAATTTGCTATTCACTGCAAAAAGAATAATACTTCTTTAATTGCTAATATTCATTAACTGATGACAAATTATATAAATTGTTTATTTGTTTGTACATTTGTTAATCAGATAAATATAAGGGTCTAAAGAACCATTTCAGGCATGAACCAGACCATACAGCTGATGACATCTTAAATCGTTTGTGCAGTATCAGGATAGATGGTCCTTAACAATAAACATTCAAAAAACATATAATACAAGAATATAAGCATTTACATGTTGTAAGAAATGTTAAATTTGCAAGAAAGTACTTACACTTGTGGCTAGACTCCTGTTCTGTACATTCAAATAGACAGTTTGTTCTTCAGCCTCTGAAAACAGTAGTTACCATGGATGGCCTTCTCCCTGATGTTGGGAGGGCATTACAAGGGGAGGCTGGTTCAAGGGTTGTGGACTTCAGAAGAGGCCAGTTTTCTCATCATTGGCTTGGAGATGTGAGCAGTCCTCCTAGCATTTAAAGAACTTCAGTACTGCCTTCCTCTAGAGGTGATTTCTGAACAGAGATTATGGTGGTTTGGTACATCAACAAACAAGAATGAACCAGGACATATCCCTTCTCTTAGTAAGCAATGAGAGTTTGACTTTGGTTGATAACCTTGAATCGTGATTTATTGGTAATGCACATTCTGTTGGTGCTCATTTGCCTTGTGTGGATGGTCGTCTCTCAGTCAGAGGTGGATATTGCATCTCTGAGGCCATCTTTGCTGCATTCTCTTTGCTTCCCTAGCCAGTATCAAGTGCAGCAAATAGTTCACCATGATCGTGCCTCAGAAACAGTCAGAGGAATGTTTGGTTGAGCATTGGCCCCTTGGACTTTGTGTGTTTTTCGATCCCTAACCGTGAGTTCCAGATTTCTGCAGAAAGCCATCAAATACAAAGCAGCTGTTGTCATCAGTGCCCTTTTTTGGCCCTCCTTCTCAGGCTTCGTCTCAAGGAACCCCCACCTTGGTTATTGGAGCCAAGACAAGTTTTCTTCTCCCCCCTTCCTTCCAGGAAGCCTCTCCCAGACTTTTTCAGCCTGAAACTAGCTGCTTGGTTTCTCCAGTTCCATTGATGCTCAGCAGGTCTGCTGTTTCATCTGATATGGTTAGGATTTTGTCTGCTTCCCAAAAGGAATCCACTAGGAATCTGGGTTGAGGGAAGTGGACATAAATTGTTGTTTGGACATCCTCACAAACCCCATTTCCAGCCTCTTTTTACATACATTCTTTGCTTCCTAGTGTATATGTTTGATTCAGGCTCTAGTTTCTCCACTTCCAGTTAAATGCCATTTCTGATTTTCACATGGGTCAACTGCAGTGCTCACTGGCCTCACACAAACTTTGTAAAGCCTTTCCAAAAGGAGTTTTCCTTTTCAGGCTTCCAATTATAAAGCCTGTTTCTCCTTGAGACCTACATTTTGTGTTAGAAACTTGGAGAAAACCTCCATTAAAATCAGTGTCTACAGTTAAGCTGAAATTCCTCTCATGGAGGACCTTGTTTCATGGCTATGATTTCAGCAAGAAGGGTGTTTGAAGTTTGGGCTCTCGCTTTAGTAATACCTTATTTGGTCTTTCTCAAAGACACAGTATACCTCCATACAAATCAGTTCTTTCTGCCCAAAGTGACTTTGAGGCAACAGTGGTACAGCCCATTTGCCTACCAGTATTTTTCACGAACCATACCAGTAAAAGGGAGTATATACTGGTTTGTATTTAAATTGCAGAGGAAAGTTTCAGCGACCACGTGTTGTCGAACGACATTTGACCAACCCGTGTTGCTGATCCTTCCATTGTGTAAAGCTCTATTTTAGCGAATGCTCAGTGCAATCGTAAAGATGAGGTAGGTCATTGAACTAGAGATCACGTTACACTGGGGATTGGGAAATGTACCCTTTTCCCCACTGTAGTGTGATCTTGGAGTTGAAATATATATTTTGCAGGGGGTGTGGGGGGCAACCCCCAAGGTGGGGTGCTGGGGGGCTTGTCTCCCTGCAGAATCCTCACTTAATGTCTGGTGCAGTGTAGGACTGCATTCTGCTAATGTCAAGTAAGGTGGAATTCGCATATTAGTATGCAGATTTGACATTTTGCATGTTGGTACACTCTATTTTCGGTTTTCCAAGTCGATATTACCACATTTCAGCCAACTGCATTTCATACTTATGATAATAAACAGTATATACTCCATAGATTGAATGGTCATGGGCAGTTGCAGTTTTACCTTCACAGAATCAAATCCTTGAGAAAAAAATGCAGGTTTTCATTTCTTTTTTTGCAGTTAATAAGCTGGTTCAGTGTGTTTCCAAAGTTACTTTTTCTAAGAGGATTTTTGGATTGCCTTTCCTGCAAGTACTTAACATATAATCACCTTTTACTGGGCAGACCTAAAGGTCATTCTGTTTGATTAGTGGCTACATCCACAGCCTTCTTCAGGTGCTTCACAGTAGATTAAATTTATGTGGCTGCAACCGGGTCATCTGTGCACGTCTTCATGAAGTACTACAAATTGGATTCCATTTTCAGGGCTAGGACTTCCTTTGGAGCCTCAGACCTAAAGGGTCTCATGTCTTGATTTCAACCAAGACTTCAGACAACTTGGAATTCCGACCCATAAGCCAGCCCAAACAGACAGAATTAGTAGGAAAGAAAAGTTATGTAATACTGTAATGCTGGATCCTTTCAATGTTAAGTTGTCTATCTCGCCTTTGTTCTTGATGGTTGGGTTCATAGCCGATCCTCTGCTCCGACTCGGCCACCTACTAAAGCTCGAGAGCTATTTACTGGCTCGAGGCCTCCCCTTATCCCACAGTGCTTGGCGCTAGATACCCAGATCTCGTTTGCCACTTCAGAAACGAAGTTGCGCTTTTACTGGCTCAGGTCGTATTGATCCTTTTTTTTGTATTACTAGCTAATGTTTACCTTGTATTTTTCTTAGATATAGATTGTCTTTCCCTTGTAGTGTAGTTAGACTGTGTATCCCCTAGATGTCCTTCAAGAATGCAACTGCAGTCCTGACATATGGGTTGTCCTGCCTCAGGCAGCCCTTCGGTCGGCCGGATTCCAAAGTCTGGGTCTGGCGTCGGCCAATGTCGCCTCTTCCCCGACGTCAGAGCGGCTGGGGTATAAAAGCATCAGCCGACGCCATCTTCTTCAGTCTTTCTTGCCACGCGGTGCCCGAAGCAGAAGCAGTTTGCAAGTGCCGGTCGGCCAGCTCCTGTGTTTTCAGATACCGAAGTCATCAAAAAGCTAAGTACCCCGTTGGGGAACCTTTTCTTGCCTCAGCCGATGTCAGACAAAACTGAAAAAGTTAATAATTGTTTGTCTTGTGGTAAACAAATACCTCATAAGGACTTCCATTCTTACTGCCTTCCCTGCCTCGGCCCAGACAACGACGTCTCAGCCTGTGCTGCCTGTGCTTGCTTCAACAAGCGCACACTTAAGCGCCGGGCAGAATTTGCTGAAGACTTTTTTGGGGATAATTTCTCCTATATCATGCCGTTGGAACTTCCGACAGCACGTTTCCAAATAACGGAAGGACCGGGACCGACCTTCGCGGCCCGCAACTTCCACCGACACCGCGCCTAAGCCTACCGCGAGTGCCTCGGTCTCTTCAGAGGCGGTAATTCAACCGCTCCAGGCCGACGACACCGCTTTACCGCACACTTCGGTCCCGGAGGCTTCCCCGGTGCCGGTTGTTGTTTTTCCTCCTGAAACCGAAGCCCAAGATTTGCCTGACACCATACCGGTGGACAAAGTTACTCCAGCACGTGGGGCAGCAAGGCCTCCTGTGTCTATGTCCATCAAGGCCTACACACGTGCTAAGGCTGCCAGCCAGGCTAAGTCTCACCCTCCTAAATCTTTTTCACAGGCTCCCACTTCGGATAAACAGATCATGACTTTAGCTGCAGATCTAATTTCTTTAATCAGGGGCTGTCAGGCTCATCCAGACAGAGGTTCTCAGCCGCCTTCAGACAAAAGGCCTAGGGTTGAGCAGACAGATACCCTTTCTTCAGATGAAGCCTCTGGTGAGTCAGGCCTTTCAGATTCCCAGGAAGAACCCTTCCCGGCCTACGAGGATTCTGATGCAGATGAATCCATTCCCTCTGCCTCTCCTCCTGAGGATATTTCTTTCGGGGAAATTCTACACTCCATGAGAGAGCATTTTCAGTGGCAGGGCCAGGATTTCTCGGACTCCAGGAAAAGGCTTCGGACTTTCCTTAAGTTACCCCAGCACAGGCCTTTAGCTATTCCCCCAGTGTTAGATGTATTGGATGATGTGTACTCAGACTCTAGTAATTCTCCTGATTCTCTCCCTCCTGCTCCTGTCAAGCCTGACAGATATTACAGGGTTCCTGAAACTCATAAGCATCTCTTTAAGGCCCACTCTGTTGATCTAGAAACTATTTCTCAGGGGCCCAAAGGAGTGGCCACTTCCATGACCAAGAATCCTTTGCCCGCAGACAGGAAAGCTAGGTCCCTGGAGAGGTGGGGTAAGAAAGTTTATACCTCCACCACCCTTGCCATGAGGGCTCTTAACTGTCTTTTTCATATGTTTCAGTATCAGGATTTTCTGATGGATGATTTGCAGAAAAAGTTAGCCTCTCCTGAGCCTTTAGATAGAAAGGCTTTGCAGGATTTGGTTCATAATACTCAGCAGGTTAGCAATCATTTTCTTCAGTGTGGTTATGATGCATTGGAAGCTTCATGTAGGGCAGCTATGACAGGGGCCGTCATACGTAGACTTGCTTGGTTGAAAGAACAGTCATTGCCAGATCATGCTAAAGTAAAGCTTCTAGATGCACCTCTGGAAAAAGACAAGCTATTTGGTGCTAATGCACAGGGTGTGTTGTAATCAATTGAGGAAAAGGCTAAATCAGTACAAACAGTCAAAGATTTCCTCCAGGTTCAGCCACCAAGGTTCAGCAGGAATTGGCCTTCGAAGAATTGGTCCTTTCCAGACACTGACAAGTTTCAAAGGGGAAAAAGCAGGCATGCTCGAGGTAGAGGGCAATACCGAGGCTCCTACAGGGGCCGCCAATGGCAACCAACTAATCAGAGAAGTGGCGCAGAGACTCCCACTGCTCCACAGGGACAATCACAATGACTTGTTTTTGACACCGCCGACCAAGGCTTAAAGAGAAGCTCCTCTAGGCGGAAAGTTATCCTTATTTTCAAAAAATTGGCACGTTTTTACAAAGGACGGATGGATTTTGAACATAATAGACAAAGGTTACAGGTTCCACTTCCATACCTTACCAACAAGACAAGGCATGCCAAACCTGCCACACAATCAAAGGGCAGAGGCACTCATACAAGTTTCAAAGCTGCTACAAATCAAAGCAATAGAAAAGGTTCCTCCTCAGGAACAAGGCCAGGGATTCTACTCAAGACTGTTCCTTGTTCCAAGAAAAGAAAAGCAATGGAGACCTATACTGGACTTGTCCGCTCTAAACACTTTTCTCATTGTGCCAAAATTCAAAATGCTGACGTTACAGCAACTTCTTCCCATGCTGGGCAAGGGGTCTTGGCTGGTTACTCTGGACCTCAAGGAGGCATACCTGCATGTCCCAATCAGACACAGCTGCAGAAGAAACCTCAGATTTCTTGCAGGGTCAGAGCATTATCAATTCTCAGCTTTGCCTTTTGGCTTATCTACTGTGCCCAGAGTATTCACGAAATGCCTGGCATCAGTAATTGCACATTGCAGACTTCAGGGGATACAAATATACCCTTACCTGGACGACTGCCTTATACAAGCGGACAGCAAGCAAGCCTTGATAAGAAACTTGAACTATGTCATTCACTTGCTACAGGCTTTGGGATACACAGTCAGCATTCAAAAATCAAGACTACTGCCATCCCAACAAATAATTTTTCTAGGAGCCAAACTGGACACAAATTCACAAATGGCTTTCCTCACAGAAGAAAAACAAGAACAATTACCAGATTACTTCAAAAGCCTAGCAAAGCACACCCAGATGACTGCAAGGAAAATCCTGCAGGCCCTGGGTTTCATGGCATCTTGCATTCTCCTGATTCCACTGGCAATACTACACATGAGAAAACTACATTGGTACCTAAAAAGTCTATGGTCTCAACACAGCCACAACTTAGAAGCAATTATTCCACTCATTCCATGTCTACAAAAGGAATTTTTGTGGTGGGCACAAGCAAGCCAGCTAAACAAAGGCATGCCTTTCAACAAACCTCAAGCAAGCCAAACCATTACAACAGACGCCTCAGATCATGGATGGGGGGGGGGGGGCGCACATGGAAGGCAGATGCATTCAAGGGCAATGGGCTCCCCGGGAATTGCATCTGCACATCAATCAAAAAGAGATGCTGGCAGTGATTCATGCAATCGAGGCCTTCGGAAAATTTCTTCAACAAGGTCATCTGCTAATAAAGACAGACAACACCACTGTTATGTGGTACATAAACAAGCAGGGAGGCACCCATTCTTACCCCCTTTGCAGACTTAACAATGACTCTTTGGGAAAAGTTCCTGAAACTGAACATACAGTTGCAATCCCAGTTTGTTCCAGGCAAGGACAATATTCTGGCGGACAGTCTAAGCAGAAACATTATGGACCCCCACGAATGGATGTTGCATCCAGAGATTTTTTCACAAATAACTCATGCATGGGGAAGGCCGGACATAGACCTCTTTGCCTCACACCACAATCATCATCTGAAAAAGTTCTGCTCAAGGACACACCATCCTCAAGCCTGGAGAATAGATGCTCTCTCCTTCAGCTGGAATTCTCTAACAATCTATGCATTCCCACCTCTACCATTAATGACCAAGGTGTTACTGAAGATCAAAGCAGAACAACCGAAAGGCATTTTGATAGCTCCAGACTGGCCAAGACAGCACTGGTACCCATTACTAAGGAGCATAACTCGCACCAAACCGTGGCCCCTGCCTCTATGGCCTCTGCTTATAACTCAGCACAATTACAGGACTGTTCATCCAAACCTGCAAACATTGCAACTGACAGCGTGGAGGGTTACATGACTTCTACCCATATTTCTGTCTCCAAAAAAGTTCAGGAGATCCTACTGGAAGCACGCAGGCCTTCCACCAGAAAAACTTATTTAGCCAAATGGAAGAGGTTCAACATCTGGAATGCCAGCAAGGGTCAGGATGCATCAGTAATGAACATCCCACCGATTCTAGAATACTTGGCAGAAATGTTTCACAGTGCCTTTCATATTCTTCCATACAAATACACGCTTCAGCAATTTCAGCAAAATACAACTGTGATCCACCTGTGTTTTCACATCCTTTGCTAAGACAGTTTCTAAGGGGGATAAAGAATATCAAACCTCCAAGAAAACCACCAGTGCCTGCATGGGACCTCAATTTCGTCTTGGAAAAATTAACTCTACCTCCTTTTGAGCCAGCAGCATCTTCAGAATTGCAATTTCTCTCCTGGAAAACAGTTTTCCTGTTGGCAATTACTTCAGCAAGAAGAGTCTCGGAGATAAAGGCCCTTATGGCAGTACCTCCATTTCTCATTTTTCATCAGGACAGAGTCTCTTTAAGAACCAATCCTTCATTCATGCCAAAAGTGATATCCAGGGTTTCTCTAAATCAAGCAATTCACCTGCCTACTTTCTTTCCCAATCCTCAAAATAAAGGAGAAAAGCTTCTGCACACTTTGGACATACACAGACAATTGCGCTATTACTTGGATAGAACAAAGGCCAACAGAAAGTCTGACCAACTGTTTGTAGCTTACGCTCCTGGAGTACAAGGGAAGGCAATTTCCAAACAAACAATTTCAAAATGGATTGGAAACTGCATCAGATTCTGCTACTCTTTCCATGGAAAAGGTGTGCCAGCCAATATCAGGCCACACTCCACCAGAGCTACAGCCACCTCCACAGCCTTTTTAAGAGGGGTGGCTACAAAGGACATTCTAGAAGCTGCTACATGGAGCTCCTTGCATACATTTTCCAAGCATTACAACCTGCCTTTATATTCCAGATCCCGAGCAGGCTTTGCTTCTGCAGTCCTGCAGGGCATTTTAGCTACACCATCATTATCTTAGATCCTACCACCCCCAGCTTGGCTATGGTATTCAACCCATATGTCAGGACTGCAGTTGCATTCTTGAAGGACATAGTACAGTTTTGTACCTACCATAAATGTAGATGTCCGATAGATATGCAACTGCAGTCAGGTTTTCCCTCCCTCCTACCCCTCTGTAATTATCTTTTTGGGTCCACTCCCCCCTTTTCATGTTAGCTGGGGATAGTATTTATGGTGTATCTGTTTATTACTGTTGTGCATGTCTGGAATTTTATCCATTCTCTAAATTTAGCCTTCCTTGGAGGGCACCTGGCATCTGAGGCAAGAAACACTGAAGAAGATGGCGTCGGCTGATGTTTTTATACCCCAGCCGCTCTGACGTCGGGGAGGAGGCGACATCAGCCGACGCTGGACCCAGACTTTGGAATCCGGCCGACCGAAGGGCTGCCTGAGGCAGGACAACCCATATGTCAGGACTGCAGTTGCATATCTATCGGACATCTACATTTATGGTTAGGTACAAAACTGTACTTTTGTCCCACTAAGGAAACTCGTTTTCTGTTAGAGAATTTCTACCCATCCCCCTCCCCTTTGTTTCTCTCTTAGTGGCTAACCCCACCCTTGTTATACCTATAGGAGTAGTGTTTAGCCTTGTAGTGTTTGTATATTTTTATTAAGGATAGTTGTTAAGTGTGTGTGTGAGTTTTTTGTGGTTATTATTGTTAGCTTAACTAGTGCGGGTGTGTGTGTGTTTCTGTGTGCCTTGTTTAAGCACTAGTTTAATTTTTCTCTCTTTAGTATCCCCGGGCCAGTATGTCCAAGGATACTAAAGTTTCAGGCTTCAAGAAGTGTGACTCGTGCTGTCAGAAGATGTCTCTGACAGATGGTCATACTTCTTGTGTTTATTGCTTGGGTTCCCTACACTAGCACAACCTGAGAGTCCTGCAGGAGCGTAGGAACAAGCTTATTTTGAGAGGCTTACTTAAGCCAGAGGGATCCCCGGCGAAGCCTCAGTTGGGAAAGTCCTCAAAGCCCGCCAAGCCATCGGCTCCCAGTTTGGAGCCGTCGCCAGGCGGAGCATCTGCCTCCTCTTCGGCTCCGGCTGGAGCCGACATCCCTAGACCTCAGTCAGCTCCGACTTTAGTGTCAGAACAGTCATTGGGCCAAAAACATTCTAGGTCCCCTTCCCTAAAATCGGTTAGTTCGGCTCCGAGGTCACCATTGCTTCAGTCGGAACAAAGCCATAGGTCCCACTCCCCTCGGTCCTCCAGGTTATCTGATCA
Source organism: Protopterus annectens (assembly GCF_019279795.1). Classification (NCBI taxonomy): domain Eukaryota; kingdom Metazoa; phylum Chordata; order Ceratodontiformes; family Protopteridae; genus Protopterus; species Protopterus annectens. Next base: position 29,486,274 of record NC_056738.1, on the reverse strand, counting down.
TGACTTGGAGAGGGTGGTCAGTAGACTCCTTAAATCGCAGGGCCTGGCCAAAATGTTTACCAGCCCTTCTCAACAGACTGTGGCTGTCCCGGTGTCTTCAGCAGTTCCTCCTCCAACTCCTTTTTTGTGTTTGGAGCCGGAGCTGGTTGGGGCTCGAATCTTGGAAACGTCGGAGCCAATACCACATTTTTCGGCTCCTTCATCGGCTCTGATCTCTTCATTGGTTCCTTCCTTGGAGGGATCTCGGCACCGGGACTCCCTCGTCGGCTCCGAGGGAGCGAGTGGCATCGGAACCTTGTCCGACCCTGTTCTCCCTCTCGGGGCTTCGGCGCAGGTGAGCTCGGCCCCGACATCGGCCTCGGAGCCGTCCCTCTTGGTGCCGGGAGGGGTTCACATCTCTTTGGAGCAGGGACCCTCTGCTCTGCCTGATAGGGGCGCCTTCGAGGTCATTAGGAGCGTGCTGACTCCTGAGTCAGCTCCTCGATCGGCCCTTTAGGCTCCTCCCCCCATGGTGCCTGCATCTGTCTCTGTCCACCCTCCTGACCCCAAGCGTGGAGAACAGACGCTCCAGGTCGCCCCATTGGGCATAACTTACGAGGCCTCCCCTGATCATTCAGAGGAGCCCCCTCAGAAGAGAAAATGTAAGAGGAAACATGTCGACTCCCCCAAGTCAGTCACGTCTGATACCGACTTGGAGGATTCGGAAGGGTCCCCAAGATCACACTCTGAGGATGTCTCTTTTTCAGACATCCTAGAGATCCTTAAGCAGAGGGGAACTGGACTACCCTTAACCCTTCCGAGGACGAGTCGGTATACCTGGACGTGTTTGGTTCTCGCCCTTTCACCTCCTGGGTGTCTCTACCCTTCGACCCGCTCATGGAAGTAGTGGCTCGAAGGGCGTGGTCAGCCTCGGACACAGTGGAACCAACTCCCCGCAGGCCAACTAAGTTCATTACAGCCCCAACCAACAAACAATTTTTGACAAAAGGTGTCCCCGTTGATGCCATGGTGGTGGCAGCAGCCACTAAGAAGGAGTTGGCTGACCCTTCAGTGCCAAAGAGTCTAGGACAATGGACAGGTACGGGAAGTGGATATTTTCCTCAGCGACCTTCTCCATGCGGTCACTGAATTATCTGTGCCATTTCACCTGCCTTCAAAGGGATCTTCTCAAGGAATTTGGTGATACCCTTCAGGGTCCATCAGCTGCAGGGGCTCAGGATAAGATTAACTCCAAGCTGGCGACCCTTAACTCTGTCGTCAACTCCTCCATGCGGCTCATTTCTTATGCAGCCGATGGGGCACGTAGGGCCGCAGGTACAGGCGTGGCTTTGAGAAGACATGCCTGGTTGCGGATGTCCTTCATGGATGCATCTGCAGTCATAACAAGTGGGTTGTCCTGTCGTCAGGCAGCCCTGCAGTCGGCCGGATTCCAAAGTCCGGGTCCGGCTTCGGCTGATGTCGCACTCCACCCGACGTCATCTCTGTTGGTCTTCGGGTATAAAGGCATCAGCCGACGCCATTTTCCCCAGTCTTTCTTGCCGCGTGGCGCCCGAAGCAGAAGCTGTTCGCAAGTGCCGGTCGGTCGGATCCAGAGATTACTTCTACCGAATACTACTTCGAAGACTTCTAAAGCTAAGTACCCCGTTGGGGACTCTTTCTTGCCTCAGCCGATGTCAGAAAAAGTTAACAATTGTTTAACCTGTGGGAAACAAATACCTCATAAAGATTTCCACTCTTACTGTCTGCCTTGTTTAGGCCCAGCCCACGACGTAGCAGCCTGTTCGGCCTGTGCCTCCTTCAACCGACGCACGCTTAGGCGTCGGTCGGAGTTTGCAGAACAGTTTTTCGGTACTGATTTTGCGTACATTATGCCGTCGGATCCTCCGACTACCCAATCTTCCAAAAAACGCAAAGATAAAGACCGACACTCGCGGTCCGCGGTTTCGGCCGAAACCACGGTAAAGCAAACCGCGAGTGTCTCGGTTTAGGCCGAAACCGAGAAAACTGATCAAAGTACAGCTGAACCTATTCTTACAACTGAGGCCCCTGCTACAACTCTTGAATCGACCTCAGAAATTTTACCCACTACGGTGGTTGACTTATCAGACACCATCCCCTTGGATGTCTCTTCCCCAGCACGTGGTGCTGCTAGGCCTCCAGCAGCCATGTCCATTAAGGCCTTCGCCAGGGCTAAAGCAGCCAAGACTACTAAATCAGTGCCTGTTAAATCCCCCACATCCAGGCCCTCTTCTAGTTCTCAAATGCTTTCTTTGGCAGAAGATTTAATTTCTTTAATTAGAGGATCTCAATCTCACCCAGACAGGGCCTCTCAGCCCCAGAGAAGAGGCGTAGGGCAGAGCCCCTGAGCCAGTGTCTTCTGATGATTCTGCTGATGAATCAGACATTACTGACCAGCCAGAGGCTCCCTTCTCCAATTTTGAAGATTCTGATGCTGAAGAATCCATTCCAGCTGCTTCCCCACCAGAAGAATTCTCCTTTGGGGAAACCTTGCATGCCATGCGAGAACAGTTCCAATGGCAGCAACAGGATTTTTCAGACTCCAGAAAAGACTTAGGACCTTTCTGCACCTCCCACAGCACAGGCCCTTAGCTATACCTCCTGTTCTCTCTGTGGTGGATGATGCTTTCAATGATGTTTGCTCCGCTCCAGATTCTTTACCCCAGCCCCTGCCAAACCAGACAGATTTTACAGGGTGCCAGATACTCATCACCACCTTTACAAGGCCCCACTTGCAGACCCAGAAACTATATCCCAGGGTCCCAAGGCAGTAGCAGCGACCACAGCTAAAACCCTATTCCTTCTGAAAGGGAAGCAAGGTCATTAGACAGATGGGGTAAAAGGTCTACACTTCAGCTACTCTCTCAGCTAGAGCTTTAAACTGTCAGTTTCACATGATACAATACCAAGAGTTTATGCTTGATCAGTTAACTAAAAACTAACCACTGATGAATCTCTTGATAAGAAATATGTATTAGAGATGGTAAATAACATACAACAGGTTAGCAACCATTCCTTAAAATGTGGCTATGATGCACTGGTGGCTTCATTTAGATCAGCCATGACAGGCACAGTGATAAGAAGGCATGCATGGCTAAAGGAACAAGCTTTACGGATCATGTTAAAGCTAAGTTGCTAGATGCTCCTATGGACAAGACAAGTTTGTTTGGTACACCTGCCCAGCAGGTTATGAAGAAAATGGAAGAAAAGGCAAAATCTGTTCAAACTGTTAAAGATTTCTTGCAGGTTCAACCCCCAAGGTTTAGCAGGAACTGGCCTGCCAAAATTGGTCCTTTCCTGACTCCACAAAATTTCAAAGGGGCAGGAATAGGCGTTCCAGAGGCAGAAACCAATCCAGAGGAGGTGCCTACAGAGGACGACAGTGGCAAGGTAACAACAGAGGCACAGGCGCAGCCACTGCCACTACATCAGCACAACCACAGTGACTTAATCCTAACTCCGCCTACCAGGGAACAAATAGCAGCTCCTCTAGGCGGAAAGTTAACCTTATTTTCAAAGAACTGGCACTACATAACAAAAGACAAGTGGATTTTACAAACCATAGATCAAGGTTACGGTTTCACTTCCACACTTTACCAGTCAAAAGAGGAATGCCAAATCTACCTCCAAATCAAAAACAGAGGCTCTCGCCAGATAATGGAGTTAGCAAACATGAGAGCTGTGGAAAGAGTGCCAACAGCAGAACAAGGAAAGGGTTCTATTCCAGACTATTCCTAGTTCCAAGAAAGGAAAAAGTTGGTGACCAATTCTCGACCTGTCCACCTTAAATACATACATCATTGTCCCAAAATTCAAAATGCTGACCCTACAGCAACTTCTTCCCATGCTGGGCAAGGAGTCTTGGCTGGTAACTCTAGATCTCAAGGAGGCATACCTGCACGTCCCCATTTGACCAATCTGCAGAAGATACCTCAGATTTCTTGCAGGATCAGAGCACTATCAATTCTCAGCATTGCCCTTTGGCTTATCTACTGCCCAGAGTATTCACAAAATGCCTGGCATCAGTAATCGCCCATTGCAGACTACAGGGAATTCAGATTTACCCATACCTGGACGACTGCCTACTACAAGGGGACAACAAAAGCAAGCTGACAACAGATTTACAAAGGGTCATTTACTTGCTACAAGGACTGGGATACACAGTCAATTTACAAAAGTCAAGGCTGATACCATCCCAAACAAGGACATTCTTGGGCTGAATTGGACACAGTACAACAAATGGCATTCCTGACTACAGAAAAACAAAAGAACTTCCTCTTTACTTCTTGGCACTAACAAAACTGAACAAGTTAACAGCAAGAAAATTTCTGCAGGCCTTGGGCTTCATGGCATCATGCATAATCTTGGTCCCATTTGCCAGACTACATATGAGGAAACTACAGTGGTACCTAAAGAATTTATGGTCCCAACACAGACACAGTCTAGAAACAGAAATCCCACTAATTCCATGCTTAAAACAGGAGTTCCTATGGTGGGCTCAGGCATGCCAGTCAAACCCAGGCCTACCCTTTCGCAGATGTCAACCAAGCCAGACCATCACAACAGGCGCTTCAGACCTAGGATGGGGGCGTCCACATGCTGGACAAATGCGTGCAAGGATTGTGGACACAGGATCAACTTCACCTGCACATCAATCTAAAAGAAATGCTGGCAGTAAAACTGGCAATCCAAAAGTTCAAACCATTCCTCAAAGAGGGCCAGTTGATGATAAGGACAGACAACACCACAGTCATGTGGTACATCAACAAACAGGGAGGCACTCATTCATACCCTCTATGCAGAATGACCTTGGAGCTGTGGACCCTGGCACTCAGCTACAACATTCAGTTACAGGCAATGTTTGTACCGGGGAAAGACAATACTCTAGCAGACATATTAAGCAGAACCACTTCGGATGCCCACGAATGGAAGCTGCACCCGGACATCTTCAAGACCATCTCAAAGAAATGGGGAATGCCACAGATAGACCTATTCGCATCACCTCGCAATCACCAGCTCAAAAAATTCTGCACAAGGACATTCCACCCACTAGCATGGTAAGTGGACTCACTCTCCTTCAACTGGAAAGGCCTAACAGCATATGCATTCCCACCTCTTCCGTTGATACACAAGGTACTACTAAAAATCAAGGAAGAACGTCCAAGGATAATCCTGATAGCCCCAAACTGGCCAAGACAACACTGGTACCCACTACTGAAGAGCATGTCTCGAACAATATGTGGCCAATACCCTGATGCCTTTGATGTTAACTCAGAACAACTACAGCATCATACATCCAAACCTAAAACGCTGCAACTGACTGCATGGAACATCACATAGCAGCAGCTAATCCAGAACTTTCCCAAAGAGTTAAAGACATTATTCTTGAAGCACGCAGACCTTCAACAAGAAGGAACTATGCTGGAAAATGGAAAAGGTTTGTCATTTGGAGTACCGAAGAGGAAAAGATGTGTCAAACATAGATATGCCTAACATTCTGGAGTATCTGGCGAACTTCTTCATTCAGGCCTGTCCTACTCCTCCATCAAGATACATGCATCAGCTATTTCAGCAGAATACAGCTTTGATCCACCTGTTTTTCGCACCCTTTGCTCAGGCAGTTCCTCAGAGGAATCAAGAATGTAAAACCTCCAAGGAAACCACCATTACCAGCCTGGGATTTAAACTTTGTGCTAGAAAAGTTGACACTATCACCCTTTGAACCAGCAGCAACAGCAGACCTACAACACCTGTCATGGAAAACTGCTTTCCTACTGGCAATTACTTCAGCAAGGAGGGTTTCAGAACTACAGGCCTTAATGGCAGTGCAACCCTTCCTAATCTTCCACCAAGATAGAGTGTCCATGAGAACTAATCCTACATTTATGCCCAAGGTGGTATCCAGAGTATCTTTAAACCAGGCAATCCACCTACCTACCTTCTTTCCCAACCCACAAAACAGAGGGAAAGAATACTGCATACCTTGGATGTACATAGACAGCTACGCTACTACTTGGACAGAACAAAAATAGCAGAAAGACTGACCAACTTTTGTAGCCTATGCAACAGGAAGGGAAGGAAAAGCTATTTCCAAACAGACAATCTCCAAATGGATAGGAAATTGCATACGATACTGTTACTCCTTCCATGGAAAACCAATTCCACAGAACATAAGACCTCATTCTACAAGGGCAACAGCCACTACCACAGCCTTCTTACGAGGAGTGGCAACCAAAGACATTATTGAGGCGGCTACTTGGACCTCTGTGCATACATTTGCCAAGCATTATAATTTGCCTCTATATTCCAGATCCCGAGCAGGGTTTGCCACTGCTGTACTGCAAGGGATCCTAAACACACCATAATCTACTTTTGTCCTCCTCCCTAGTTGGCTATGGTATTCTACCCACTTGTTATGACTGCAGATGCATCCATGAAGGACATAGTACAGTTTTGTACCTACCATAAATGTAGATGTCCGAACTGGATAGCATCTGCAGTCAGGATTACCCTCCCTCCTTCCACTCTGTGGTACTCCTAGGGTGTTTACCCTCCTAATAGCTAGCTGTTGGGGGGGAGTCTTTTATGGTGTATTTGTTTGTATATATGTACATATATGCTTATTGTTGTGTTTACCTCTATCTATTTGGAAACATTGGCATCTATCCAAATTTTAGCCTGCAAGAGGGCTACTGGCATCTGGGGCAAGAAACACTGAGGAAAATGGCGTCGGCTGATGCCTTTATACCCGAAGACCAACAGAGATGACGTCGGGTGGAGTGCGACATCAGCCGAAGCCGGACCCGGACTTTGGAATCCGGCCGACTGCAGGGCTGCCTGACGACAGGACAACCCACTTGTTATGACTGCAGATGCTATCCAGTTCGGACATCTACATTTATGGTAGGTACAAAACTGTACTTTATGTAACTTTGCTGACCCCTTTAAGGCATCCTTCACCAATACCCCCTTTGATGGTTCGGCTCTGTTTGGACCACAGGTGAAGGATACCCTTACCAGGTGTGAGCAGGAAGGCAAGACTCTCTCTTCCGTGGGAGTCCATTTTTCTACTCCCTCTAGACCATATCCTAAGGGTCAGAAGAGTGGGAAAATGTGGATGTTCTTCGTGCATACAGCTGCAGTCATCACACTTGGGTTCTCTGCCGTCAGGCGGGTCCTCAGTCGGCCGAATTCCAAAGTCGAGCTCCGGTGTCGGTTGTCATCGCTTCTTCCCTGACGTCAGTGCGGCCGGGGTATAAGAGGCAGCCGACGCCATTTTCTTCAGTCTTTCTTGCCGCGCGGTGCCCGAAGCAGAAGCAGTTTGCAAGTGCCGGTCGGCCAGCTCCTGAGATTTACGTAAGTATTTCAGCCGAAGTCTTCTTTAAAGCTAAGTAACCCGTTGGGGAAACTTTTCTTGCCTCAGACCAATGTCAGACAAAGTTAATAATTGCATTTCTTGTGGGAAGCAAATACTGCATAAGGATTTTCACTCTTACTGTATACCTTGCTTAGGGCCAGAACACAATGTCGCGGCCTGCCGTTTTTGTGGTAGGTTTAACAAACGCACTATTAAGTGCCTGGCGGAGTTCGCCCTTCATTATTTTGGCAAAACATTTAATTATATTATGTCGTCGGATATGCCAACGCCAGTTTTAGGCAAAAAACACAAGGATAAGGACAGACATCCAAGGCCTGCACCGAGTACTGAGACCACGCTAAGGCTGACTACCGGTTCTCCAGTTCTCAATGAGGCACCTATGCAGCCCCTGACTACCGATGAAACTTTATTACGGTGACTTCAGTACCCGAGGTCGCAGGTTCCTTGGTCCCCATTCCCACTGCAGATACCGACACCACTCTTGGCGGAGAAGCGGAAAGTTTAGCAAAGCCTGCCATTTCTGAAGGCGTTTTCAGGCCTCCCACCTTATCTATTAAATCGTTCACTAAATCTAAAACTCCAATGAAAATTTAAAACAGGGTCCTCAAGCCCCCTCTCAAGGTCCCATGCCCAAAAAACAGATGCTTAAAATGGCTGAGGATTTAATTTCACTCATCAGGGGCTCTCAACCCCCCTCAGACAAAAGACCCAGGATGGAGGAAGACTACCCTTCCTCAGATCAGGCATCTATTACCTCAGACCTTTCTGAGGACCTGGATTACGCCTATTCCCCTTTTGAAGACTCTGATGCTGAGGAGTCTATTCCCTCGGTCTCCCCCCCGAGGACTACTCTTTTGGGGAAACCCTACATACATTGAGAGAACACTTCCACTGGGAAGGCCAAGATTACTCAGATTCCAAGAAAAGGCTCAGGGAATTTCTGCTGCTTCCCCAGCATAGTCACCTGGCTATTCCTCCTGTCTTAGACATTCTGGATGATGTGTACGCAGAAGCCAGTCTTAATCCAGACTCTACCTCCTGCCCCTGTTAAACCAGACAGATATTACCAGGTTCCTGATTCTCACCAGTTCCTTTTATAAAAGCCCTTCTGCTGACCCAGAAACTATTTCTCAGGGTCCCAAGGGAATTAAGGCCTCTACTGCTAAAAACCCTTTACCTTCAGATAGAGATTCCAGAGCATTGGAAAGGTGGGGGAAAAAGGTGTATACATCAGCCACTTTAACCATGAGGGCATTAACCTGTCAATTTCATATGTTAAAGTACCAGCAGTTCTTGCTATCTCAGCTGAAAAGCAAAATGACACAAACAGAACAACCTGATTTGAAAGAGTTGCAGGATTTGTTGCATTGAGCAGAACAAGTGGGGAAGCATACCTTACAGTGTGGCTTTGATGCTTTAGAGGCCTCATGCAGAGCTGCTGTCACGGGGTCTGTCATCGTAGACACGCTTGGCTCAAAGAACAAACCTTACCAGATCATGTCAAAGCAAAATTATTAGATGCACCCCTACAAAAAGATGTACTGTTCGGTGTTAAAGCTGAGGGAGGTACTAAAGAAAATGGAGGAAAAAGCTAAATCTATGCAAACAGTTAAAGATTTCTTGCAGGTGCAGCCTCCACGCTTCAGCACAAACTGGCCTTCAAAAAATTGGTCCTTTCCAGCCATGGACAGACCCCAAAGGGGTAGATACAGACGCCCAAGGGGTAGAGGACAACCTCAAGGATCTTACAGAGCCAGACAATGGCAATCACCAGCCTCAAGAGGTGGAGAAGACAGAACACAGTCATTTAGAAAACAGACGCAATGACTTTCCCCTTGGCCTGCCAAACAAAGCTATAATGGCAGCACCTTTGGGTGGAAAACTGACCTTATTTTCAAAAAACTGGCACATTGTTACAAAGGACAAATGGATTCTGGATATTATAGACAGAGGTTACAGATTCCACTTTCACACCCTTCCATAGATGAGAGGGGCATGCCAAACTTGCCACAAAATCAATGGGCAGAGGCACAAAAACAAATTTCCGCACTCATGGATATGAAAGCAATTCAAGAGGTACCTGCAAAAGAACAAGGTCAAGGTTTTTATTCAAGACTATTTCTGGTACCAAGGAAGGACAAAGACTGGAGACCCATCTTAGACCTATCTATTCTAAACACATACCTAGAGGTACCAAAATTAAAGATGCTCACTTTACAGCAGCTTCTTCCCATGCTGGGCAAGGAGTCTTGGCTGGTAACGTTGGACCTCAAGGAGAGGCATACCTGCATGTCCCTATCAGACAAGATTGCAGAAGATACCTCAGATTTCTTACAGGTTCAACCCATTCTCAATTCTGTGCATTGCCCTTTGGCTTATCTACTGCGCCCAGAGTGTTTACGAAATGCCTGGCATCAGTAATTGCTTTCTGCAGACGAGGAATACAGATCTACCCATATCTGGACGACTGCCTGATCCAAGCGGACAGCAAGGACATTCTGTTGCATCATCTGGCGTTTGTAATAAAACTGTTAAATTGCCTGGGGTACACAGTAAACAAAAAGAAATCAAAACTAATACCCTCTCAACAGATAATTTTCCTGGGTGCCAGCTTAAATACAACGGCCCAGATGGCTTACCTCATGCCAGACAAACAAGGGCAACTGTCTCAATACTTCAACAAAATGGCAACTTTAACCAGGCTAACTGCAAGGAAAATCCTGCAGGCTCTGGGGTTCATGGCATCTTGCATTCTACTAATACCATTTGCAAAGCTGCATATGAGGAAACTACAATGGTACCTAAAAAACTTATGGTCTCAACACAAACACAGCTTGGAAACAATTTTACCACTCATTCCATGCCTTCAAAAGGAATTTTTGTGGTGGGCTCAAGCATGCCAAAGAAACACGGGTGTCCCTTTCTGTATACCACAAGCAAGGCAAGTCATCACAACAGACGCCTCAGACTACGCATGGGGAGCACACATGGCAGACCAGTGCATCCAGAGAAAATGGTCCCACAAACAGATGCACCTACACATCAACCAAAAGGAGATGCTAGCTGTGCAAAATGCCCTTATGAATTTCAAGGACCTACTGCAACCGGGCCAGCTATTGATAAGGACAGACAACACCACAGTCATGTGGTACATAAACAAACAGGGAGAGACGCATTCATAAAACTGGTAAATTTAAAAAACAACACGTCACAAATGCAAGAACAGGTTTAATGGCCATCCATAAAAAACTGAGCGCTTTCACCCGCTAACATACGGGTTTCATCAGAGTTGAATAAATTTTATAAACAGCTGATATATATATCCTAAACAATCAAGCACTTGGTGTGTTCCTTAAAGTTATACAATTAATTAAACAGTATAATTGATTTTCTAAATATTCAATTTCATTTGTAACCACCGGGCTTCTTAGAAAACTTTAAAATTTTCACATAAAAAGTGTATGTAGTTCCTTATAAAACTTGTACATACCATGACAGTCTGCTAGAAATCAATTACAACAACTCTTGTAAAAATATGTATAATAATAAATATAAACTTTTAAAACACTAATGCATATTCTAAGTAATTAATTACAAATACATAAATAACTGCTACTGCTTAACCTGTGTTATACAAACCTACGATGCTTTGAAAATTGTAAATTTCTATGTTTGTAATATAATAAGTAATGTGTTTATAAAAATAAATAAATATATATAAGTGTAAATATTAAATATAAATATATATATAAATAATAAGTAATAAATAACTTATATTTATATAATAAGTACTTTTATAAAATTGTAATTAGTAATACATTTGATTTCAGTGTGTTTAAAAATGTTTGTTAAATACTACCTCAATTAAATATTGTATGAATTTAATTTCAAATGACTAACTATAGAAATATTTTCGTTGATACCTGGCTTACTACATGCATTTAACCTTAATTGCCAAAGACATTCCTTGTATTCTAATAATGCATTAATGTCACCCGCTTTCTCCATATTTTGAGGAATCCTATCTATGACAAAGAACAAACATTTTTTAAAATCCTTACAATTTAAACTGTGCGTGTACAAAGAATTTGTTTCTTTTTTGTTTTTGATGTCCCTAAAATGCTCTCCTATTCTTTCTTTTAATTTTCTTATCGTCTTACCAATATAGAAAGCTTGGCAAGATAAGCATGTTGCGACGTAAATAACCAACTTAGTGTTACAATTTACATGTCCAGGACATCTAATGCTTCTTTTGTAACCCTTTATACTCAAATTCGTACCGTCCATAATATATCTACACCACCTGCAGAATCCACACTTCCTCATTTTTGAATCCCTGTATTGAGTTTCTTGTTCAAAGTAATTTTTTAGGTTTTTACCTCTACTGTACACTACAGTGGGAAAACATCCCAAAACTTGTGTAGTTTCGGTTTCATTCAAGAACACCTTGTCCCATACTTCCCTCATAGCACTTATAAACGTGGGAGTATAATCACTATATGGTAAAATCATAGATTTGAATTTGTTAATATTTAGAGTTTTTGTTTTATCTTGATTAGCCATTCCATATTTTAAAATGGGCTTGTAATCCAAATATCTTCTTTTAGTTATTTCCTTTCTAGTATTTATCAATAATTCGTGTGGATAATCTCTTTCTACAAACATCTGGTGCAAATTGTCTATTTCACTATTAAACTTATCATCGTCAGTAATCATCCTAGACAGTCTAATCATTTGTCCCTTGACCAAATTTCTTTTCTGAAAAGTAGGGTGACAACTTTTGTAATGCAAGTATGAGTTCGAAAAAGTAGATTTCCTGTAAATGTTTGACTCCAAGCAATCTCCATTTTTATAAAGCATAATGTCCAGGTATTCACATGAATCCTTTTTAATTTGAAAAGTAAATTTTAGAAAAGGTGTTGTGTTGTTTAAATATGTCATAAATTCTTCAAATTCAACAATATCACCTTTCCAAAACAACAGGATGTCGTCCAAAAATCTTAAATAAAGATCAATACTAGAACTGTATTTGCTTTCTAAAACATGTTCTTTTTCCCACATTGCTAGTACTAAGTTAGCATATATGGGGGCACATCTTGCCCCCATAGCCACACCTGAGCTTTGTTTGTAATGTTCACCACTATGTTTAAAAAAGTTGTTTTCTAATACCATTTCCATAAGTCTAACTATGGTCTTAACCTTGGACGTACTCATCCCCCCAAAAAATACTAAACTTCTTTCAAATAGTTCAAGTCCTTCTTTTAAAGGAATTGTCGAAAATAGGTTAATAACATCTATAGTTATCAAATGTAATTCGTTTATGTTGTTTGTTTTATGTTCTTTAAGGGTAGACAAACAATGCCAGGAATCTTTAAGAATTTGTTTAATGTTACTAATTACATTTTTACAAACTGTGTCAATGTAGTGCGCAATTGCTTCTAATTTTGAATGTTTTGCTGCCACAATCGGTCTAAAGGGGGGATTGGTTACACTCTTATGTATTTTTGGTATTCCAAATATGCTGGGTGTGACTGGAAACTCAACTGACATATATTCATATTCTGATTGTGAAATATCTCCATCCATTAATAGTTCATATAACAACCAATCCACCTTAGAATAGGCTTTCATAATGTCATATTTAGAAACTACTTTGTATGTACTTATATCACCCAGCATATCACTAATTTTGTTTGTGTAATCCACTGTTTTCATAATAACAACCCCTCCCCCTTTATCAGGTTTCATCACCCTGTACTCGTTACTTGTGGCTAATTCTCTTAAATAAAACCTTTCTGCCTCCGTTAAATTGTCTTCTGAAAAATGCGTTTCCTTCCATGCTTTTCTAAGTTGCCATTCACAAAACATTTCAAAAAGATAAATAATGTGGTTGTTTGGTGGAATAAAGGTACTACTTCTCTTCAAAGTAAGCCCTCTATCCAAATTAGAGTTTTCAAATTTGTCCTTAAAATACATTTGTAAATTTAATAATCTCACGTAAGCTTTCAAATTCAACAAAATAAGTCCCAAATCTGGTTTGAAAGTAGGAACAAATTTGAATCCTTTTTTAAAAAGTAAAATCAAGTTGCTGTCCAACTTTTTTTCTGTGAAATTATAAACTGAAAAGTTCCCTTCTCTAATAATTTCACATTCTAAAGTTTCTAAACTGTCTGTGTTTATTTCAAAACTATTTCTGATCAAAACTGGTGAAATAACACTTGAATTTTGGGTGTTCATACTTGCATCTTGTATGTTATTTAGTTCAACAAATGACAATCTATCATAAATTATTGTTTCAGTTGAAAGTTTGTCTTGTGCCTGAACACCATGTTCAGAAATCGTTTGATCAACATTTTTTAATACTTTTTGTGTTAAAAAACTAGCATGTAACACCTTTTCAGGTGTGCATCCTTCATTCCTATTTGTTGGTACTATGTTTGCCTGAACCTGCTGTCCCTGAAATGTGTTTGATAATAGGAATTCTGATGTTGACCCTGGTAACGCCCTTTGAGGCGTTCCGATCTGCGTAATGTTTGTTCTTCTAAAAAAGGTTCTTCAAACCTGTTAAATTCTCCATTATCTATATGTTGCATTTCTTCATTCTCGTTAACTCTACTGTTGTTTCTAAAGCCTGTTTTGTAGTTAGAGCCTTGCACAGCAGTGTTCCCAACATTATTAACAACATTCAAACATCTCTTATAATCATTAAAATGCGCATATGCCCGGTTATTTGAATAATCCTTTGTGTCTCTTAATAGTTTTTCGTTTTTATTATCCAAACCTTTACTAACAAAATCATTAATGTCAAGTAAAATATTGTCTAACTTAAATTTGTTACTTTCGTACAGTAAATCTTTCCTAATACTATTATCAAGTACAGTTAGAGTTTCACTCAATTGTGTTAACTTGACATTGTTATTTTTTATAATAAGCTTTATCAAGTTTTTACCTGTATCATCAAAAAGTTTTATTAATTCATCAAAGATGTCACTGTTCTTATCAAAACCAAACGGGACTTTAAAAATCCTAAGCCCCTTAGGTACGTGGTTTAGTTCCAAAGACCGTTCCAAAAAAACATTGTCCATTTGCAGGCTTTTGAATTTACGTAAAGTCCTTTCAAATTCTTTAAACTGCTGATTTAAAGTACCTCTATCGTTACCATGGTTGATTTGTCCAAAAGTCGGTGCTGTAAGCACTTCATTAATACCAGGAATCACTGAAAAGTTTCTCCGTCTACCATGAGATCCCTCACCAGCGTACGAATGTAGATTCGGCCTACCGAATACGTGCCCATCACTTCCGCTTGTAGCGCGCACCGTATCCTCGCCAATGAAATCTTTCGGACCATTGCTGGTTGTTGGGTTAACCCTTGAAGTCCCAGGGGTAGAATGTAGAGTAAATAAGCGTTCCTCACTTTCCGACAGTGAGATATTTGTATTGGCGTCAGTGATGTTATCGTTGTCTCCTAATACAGCAGAACGTTTTTCTCTCACACAGGTTAACAGTTTTTGAGTGATAATCAGCTGTTGCTGGAGTAACTGCTCCATAGTTCAAAAAAACAATAATGAGTTTCCGAGGGAGCGAGTGGCATCGGAACCTTGTCCGACCCTGTTCTCCCTCTCGGGGCTTCGGCGCAGGTGAGCTCGGCCCCGACATCGGCCTCGGAGCCGTCCCTCTTGGTGCCGGGAGGGGTTCACATCTCTTTGGAGCAGGGACCCTCTGCTCTACCTGATAGGGGCGCCTTCGAGGTCATTAGGAGCGTGCTGACTCCTGAGTCAGCTCCTCGATCGGCCCTTTAGGCTCCTCCCCCCATGGTGCCTGCATCTGTCTCTGTCCACCCTCCTGACCCCAAGCGTGGAGAACAGACGCTCCAGGTCGCCCCATTGGGCATATCTTACGAGGCCTCCCCTGATCATTCAGAGGAGCCCCCTCAGAAGAGAAAATGTAAGAGGAAACATGTCGACTCCCCCAAGTCAGTCACGTCTGATACCGACTTGGAGGATTCGGAAGGGTCCCCAAGATCACACTCTGAGGATGTCTCTTTTTCAGACATCCTAGAGATCCTTAAGCAGAGGGGGAACTGGACTACCCTTAACCCTTCCGAGGACGAGTCGGTATACCTGGACGTGTTTGGTTCTCGCCCTTTCACCTCCTGGGTGTCTCTACCCTTCGACCCGCTCATGGAAGTAGTGGCTCGAAGGGCGTGGTCAGCCTCGGACACAGTGGAACCAACTCCCCGCAGGCCAACTAAGTTCATTACAGCCCCAACCAACAAACAATTTTTGACAAAAGGTGTCCCCGTTGATGCCATGGTGGTGGCAGCAGCCACTAAGAAGGAGTTGGCTGACCCTTCAGTGCCAAAGAGTCTAGGACAATGGACAGGTACGGGAAGTGGATATTTTCCTCAGCGACCTTCTCCATGCGGTCACTGAATTATCTGTGCCATTTCACCTGCCTTCAAAGGGATCTTCTCAAGGAATTTGGTGATACCCTTCAGGGTCCATCAGCTGCAGGGGCTCAGGATAAGATTAACTCCAAGCTGGCGACCCTTAACTCTGTCGTCAACTCCTCCATGCGGCTCATTTCTTATGCAGCCGATGGGGCACGTAGGGCCGCAGGTACAGGCGTGGCTTTGAGAAGACATGCCTGGTTGCGGTTATGTAACTTTGCTGACCCCTTTAAGGCATCCTTCACCAATACCCCCTTTGATGGTTCGGCTCTGTTTGGACCACAGGTGAAGGATACCCTTACCAGGTGTGAGCAGGAAGGCAAGACTCTCTCTTCCATGGGAGTCCATTTTTCTACTCCCTCTAGACCATATCCTAAGGGTCAGAAGAGTGGGAAAATGTGGATGTTCTTCGTGCATACAGCTGCAGTCATCACACTTGGGTTCTCTGCCGTCAGGCGGGTCCTCAGTCGGCCGAATTCCAAAGTCGAGCTCCGGTGTCGGTTGTCGTCGCTTCTTCCCTGACGTCAGTGCGGCCGGGGTATAAGAGGCAGCCGACGCCATTTTCTTCAGTCTTTCTTGCCGCGCGGTGCCCGAAGCAGAAGCAGTTTGCAAGTGCCGGTCGGCCAGCTCCTGAGATTTACGAAACTATTTCAGCCGAAGTCTTCTTTAAAGCTAAGTAACCCGTTGGGGAAACTTTTCTTGCCTCAGACCAATGTCAGACAAAGTTAATAATTGCATTTCTTGTGGGAAGCAAATACCGCATAAGGATTTTCACTCTTACTGTATACCTTGCTTAGGGCCAGAACACAATGTCGCGGCCTGCCGTTTTTGTGGTAGGTTTAACAAACGCACTATTAAGTGCCTGGCGGAGTTCGCCCTTCATTATTTTGGCAAAACATTTAATTATATTATGTCGTCGGATATGCCAACGCCAGTTTTAGGCAAAAAACACAAGGATAAGGACAGACATCCAAGGCCTGCACCGAGTACTGAGACCACGCTAAGGCTGACTACCGGTTCTCCAGTTCTCAATGAGGCACCTATGCAGCCCCTGACTACCGATGAAACTTTATTACCGGTGACTTCAGTACCCGAGGTCGCAGGTTCCTTGGTCCCCATTCCCACTGCAGATACCGACACCACTCTTGGCGGAGAAACGGAAAGTTTAGCAAAGCCTGCCATTTCTGAAGGCGTTTTCAGGCCTCCCACCTTATCTATTAAATCGTTCACTAAATCTAAAACTCCAATGAAAATTTAAAAACAGGGTCCTCAAGCCCCCTCTCAAGGTCCCATGCCCAAAAAACAGATGCTTAAAATGGCTGAGGATTTAATTTCACTCATCAGGGGCTCTCAACCCCCCTCAGACAAAAGACCCAGGATGGAGGAAGACTACCCTTCCTCAGATCAGGCATCTATTACCTCAGACCTTTCTGAGGACCTGGATTACGCCTATTCCCCTTTTGAAGACTCTGATGCTGAGGAGTCTATTCCCTCGGTCTCCCCCCCGAGGACTACTCTTTTGGGGAAACCCTACATACATTGAGAGAACACTTCCACTGGGAAGGCCAAGATTACTCAGATTCCAAGAAAAGGCTCAGGGAATTTCTGCTGCTTCCCCAGCATAGTCACCTGGCTATTCCTCCTGTCTTAGACATTCTGGATGATGTGTACGCAGAAGCCAGTCTTAATCCAGACTCTACCTCCTGCCCCTGTTAAACCAGACAGATATTACCAGGTTCCTGATTCTTACCAGTTCCTTTTATAAAAGCCCTTCTGCTGACCCAGAAACTATTTCTCAGGGTCCCAAGGGAATTAAGGCCTCTACTGCTAAAAACCCTTTACCTTCAGATAGAGATTCCAGAGCATTGGAAAGGTGGGGGAAAAAGGTGTATACATCAGCCACTTTAACCATGAGGGCATTAACCTGTCAATTTCATATGTTAAAGTACCAGCAGTTCTTGCTATCTCAGCTGAAAAGCAAAATGACACAAACAGAACAACCTGATTTGAAAGAGTTGCAGGATTTGTTGCATTGAGCAGAACAAGTGGGGAAGCATACCTTACAGTGTGGCTTTGATGCTTTAGAGGCCTCATGCAGAGCTGCTGTCACGGGGTCTGTCATACGTAGACACGCTTGGCTCAAAGAACAAACCTTACCAGATCATGTCAAAGCAAAATTATTAGATGCACCCCTACAAAAAGATGTACTGTTCGGTGTTAAAGCTGAGGGAGGTACTAAAGAAAATGGAGGAAAAAGCTAAATCTATGCAAACAGTTAAAGATTTCTTGCAGGTGCAGCCTCCACGCTTCAGCACAAACTGGCCTTCAAAAAATTGGTCCTTTCCAGCCATGGACAGACCCCAAAGGGGTAGATACAGACGCCCAAGGGGTAGAGGACAACCTCAAGGATCTTACAGAGCCAGACAATGGCAATCACCAGCCTCAAGAGGTGGAGAAGACAGAACACAGTCATTTAGAAAACAGACGCAATGACTTTCCCCTTGGCCTGCCAAACAAAGCTATAATGGCAGCACCTTTGGGTGGAAAACTGACCTTATTTTCAAAAAAAACTGGCACATTGTTACAAAGGACAAATGGATTCTGGATATTATAGACAGAGGTTACAGATTCCACTTTCACACCCTTCCATAGATGGGAGGGGCATGCCAAACTTGCCACAAAATCAATGGGCAGAGGCACAAAAACAAATTTCCGCACTCATGGATATGAAAGCAATTCAAGAGGTACCTGCAAAAGAACAAGGTCAAGGTTTTTATTCAAGACTATTTCTGGTACCAAGGAAGGACAAAGACTGGAGACCCATCTTAGACCTATCTATTCTAAACACATACCTAGAGGTACCAAAATTAAAGATGCTCACATTCCAGCAGCTTCTTCCCATGCTGGGCAAGGAGTCTTGGCTGGTAACGTTGGACCTCAAGGAGAGGCATACCTGCATGTCCCTATCAGACAAGATTGCAGAAGATACCTCAGATTTCTTACAGGTTCAACCCATTCTCAATTCTGTGCATTGCCCTTTGGCTTATCTACTGCGCCCAGAGTGTTTACGAAATGCCTGGCATCAGTAATTGCTTTCTGCAGACGAGGAATACAGATCTACCCATATCTGGACGACTGCCTGATCCAAGCGGACAGCAAGGACATTCTATTGCATCATCTGGCGTTTGTAATAAAACTGTTAAATTGCCTGGGGTACACAGTAAACAAAAAGAAATCAAAACTAATACCCTCTCAACAGATAATTTTCCTGGGTGCCAGCTTAAATACAACGGCCCAGATGGCTTACCTCATGCCAGACAAACAAGGGCAACTGTCTCAATACTTCAACAAAATGGCAACTTTAACCAGGCTAACTGCAAGGAAAATCCTGCAGGCTCTGGGGTTCATGGCATCTTGCATTCTACTAATACCATTTGCAAAGCTGCATATGAGGAAACTACAATGGTACCTAAAAAACTTATGGTCTCAACACAAACACAGCTTGGAAACAATTTTACCACTCATTCCATGCCTTCAAAAGGAATTTTTGTGGTGGGCTCAAGCATGCCAAAGAAACACGGGTGTCCCTTTCTGTATACCACAAGCAAGGCAAGTCATCACAACAGACGCCTCAGACTACGCATGGGGAGCACACATGGCAGACCAGTGCATCCAGAGAAAATGGTCCCACAAACAGATGCACCTACACATCAACCAAAAGGAGATGCTAGCTGTGCAAAATGCCCTTATGAATTTCAAGGACCTACTGCAACCGGGCCAGCTATTGATAAGGACAGACAACACCACAGTCATGTGGTACATAAACAAACAGGGAGAGACGCATTCATACCCCCTATGCAGGCAAGCTATGACCCTGTGGAACACAGCATTGGAATTACAAGTTCAACTACTGGCACAATTCCTGCCAGGGAAGGAAAACACTCTGGCAGACAACTTAAGCAGAAATATGACAGACCCTCACGAATGGAAGTTGCATCCTCAAGTCTTCTCAAAGATAACTCAAGCATGGGGACAGCCAGATTTGCCTCCCACAGCAATTACCAGTTGGAAAAATTCTGCTCAAGGACCTATCATCCGCAGGCCTGGAAAGTGGACGCACTATCTCTCAGTTGGACAGCATTGACAGTCTACGCCTTCCCGCCTCTGCCTCTACTGACCAAAGTCCTATTAAAAACCAGAGCAGAGAGGCCAAAAATGATTCTCATTGCTCCAGACTGGCCATGACAGCACTGGTATCCTCTCCTAAAGAACCTGTCACACTCACCACCATGGATCCTACCTCAAGTTCCTCTTCTGTTGTCACAGCACAACTACAAGATCCTTCACAGCTAGCTCAGAACTCTAAATTTAGTTGCATGGAAAATACCTTAATTTGCCAACAGGCTCTCCTCTCCAAGGAGGTACAGGATGTCGTCTTGGAGGCCAAAGACCCTCTACTATAAAAACCTACTCCGCCAAATAGAAACAATTTTGCTCCTGGAATCAAGCAAAGGGCCAGAGTCCTTGGATAATAAATATACCTCAGATTTCACAGTACCTAGCTGAGATGTTAAACAGAGGCCTTTCCTTCTCTTCCATCAAGATCCACACTTCAGCAATTTCAGCACAATACAATACGGATCCTCCTTTATTCTCACATCCTCTATTAAGGCAGTTACTCAGAGGGGAAAAAATATAAAACCCCCACGGAAACCACCAGCTCCAGCTTGGGACCTCAACTTCGTATTGGAGAAGCTGACACTGCCTCTTTTTGAGCCGGCCTCTTCAGCAGAATTACAATACTTGTCATGGAAAACAGCTTTGCTTCTGGCTATTACCTCAGCACGCAGGGTTTCGGAGCTACAGGCCCTCATGGCTTTGCAACCATTCATCATTTTCCATCAGGACAGGGTTTCCTTACGAACCAACACTACCTTCATGCCAAAGGTAGTATCCAGTGTGGCTTTGAATCAGACTATTCATTTGCCTACCTTTTATCCAAATCCCCAGAACAAAGGGGAGAGGCTACTCCACTCCTTGGACATTCACAGACAACTTCGTCATTACTTGGACAGAACAAAGTCATTGAGGAAATCTGAGCAGCTCTTTGTGTCGTATGCTACAGGTGCTCAAGGAAAGGCTATTTCTAAACAGACTATTCCAAAATGGATAGCCCACTGCATGCGCTTTTGTTTTCATTTCATGGAAAATCAGTGCCTGTATACATCAGATCCCACTCCACCAGGGCTACAGCTACCTCAGCAGCTTTCCTCAGGGGGGGGGTCCCTACCAAGGACATTCTGGAAACAGCTACTTGGAGTTCAGTGCACACTTTCACCAAACACTACCACCTTCAACTATACTCAAAATCTAGAGCGGGCTTTGCCACAGCAGTCCTAATTCCGCTTAGTACCAGCCACCCTTACTTAGCTTTGGGATTCTACCCAAGTGTGATGACTGCAGCTGTATGCACGAAGAACTTAGTACAGTTTTGTACCTACCATAAATGTAGATGTTCGAGTGCGTGTACAGCTGCAGTCCAGGTTACCCTCCCTCCATCCCCTCTTAGGACAGAACTTATGACAAACACCTTTAACATACAACCTATTTGGGGTATTCCTATATGGTGTATTTGTTTGCAACTACTGTTTTCATTTATCTACTTATGTATGTTTGCATAACATCACGTATTGCCTTCCTTTCTGGGGGCACCTGTCATCTGGGGCAAGAAAAACTGAAGAAAATGGCGTTGGCTGCCTCTTTTATACCCCTGCCGCACTGACGTCAGGGAAGAAGTGACCTAGACTTTGGAATTTGGCCGACCGAGGACCCGCCTGACGGCAGAGAACCCAAGTGTGATGACTGCAGCTGTATGCGCACTTGAACATCTACATTTATGGTAGGTACAAAACTGTACTTTTCGGAAACCCTAGGGAGTCGTGCCTGACACACGTGGCGAGTTTCCATCCAGGGGCAGGGGAGGGAACAATAATAGACGCCGCCTGAGGGGCAGAGGGGGTCCGCGAAATCAGGGTAGCAAAGAATCTTTCTCTGACAAACCCTTTCAGCACCCCTGAGGGGCTGCCCGACTGTCCACCTTCTGAGGCAGTCGGGGGAAGATTGTCACTGTACCCAGAAGCCTGTCAACTCCTCACACAAGACAAATGGGTATGGTCCATTATATCCGAGGGTTACAGAATCCCCTTTGTCCACACCCCTGTACAAACAGCCAAGTCCCTTCCAGATGTTCCACCCGGTCTAAGGGAACAAGCAGTGCCAGAAATTTCAAAACTGCTAAAAAAAAAAAGGGCCATCCAGCCAGTCCCAGCAGACCAGCAAGGATCCGGAATTTGCTCCAAGTTCTTTTGGTACCAAAAAAGACAGGGGACTGGAGACCCATTTTGGATCTCAGCAGGTTAAACAAATCTGTTCAAAGAACGAAGTTCTGGATGGTCACGCTTCAGTCCATTCTACCCTTTTTGGGTCAGGACAACTGGACAAAATGGACAGGCGCTCCAGAAGGTTTCTCCGCTTCCGGCTGGGAGCCAGTCACTATCAATTTAGAGCCCTGCCCTTTGGTCTCACCACAGCCCCCAGGGTGTTCACCAAATGCATGGCAGTGGTTACGGCTCTCCTGAGATGTCGAGGATTCCAGGTGTTTCCATATCTAGATGACTGGCTCCTTACTGCTTCCACCAGGCATCAGCTACTGCGAGCCAGGGATTATACCATCCAAACTTGCTCCGAGCTAGGTATCTCAATAAATTTCGAAAAGTCTGCATTGTCGCCTTGTCAGTCTATAACCTTTATAGGCGCAAGATTAAATACAAAAGAGCTGTCTGCAAAACTTCCTGTAGACAGAGTGTCAGACATTCGCCGACATGTGCAGGTCTTACTTCAGTGCAAGAGGATTCAGGCCAGATTTGTACTTAAAACTTTGGGTCTCATGGCAGCAGCATTCATACTATTTCCCCTGGTTCGTTTTCACATGCGGATTCTTCAGTGGATGCTCTTTACCCAATGGTCTTTTCAACAACTTCCGATGTCTCACAACATAATAATCACTCAATCATGCAAAGACCACCTGGCTTGGTGGATGGTCTCCCCTCTAGTACTCCAGGGCAGACCGTTTGTTCTTCCTCCTCCTGTTGCCACAGTGACCATGGATGCCTCCCTGATCGAGTGCGGGGGGGGAGCATTTTCAGGGCAGGACTTTCCAGGGTACTTGGCAACATCTAGAGTGCCACCTGCACATAAACGTCTTGGAGAGGAGAGCGGTGCTTTTAGCGTCGCAAGCTCTTCAGGACTCTCTACCCACCGGGACTATTGCAATTCAAACAGACAATATGTTTGTAGTGTGGTACATCAACAAGCAGGGCGGAACCAAGTCCTATCCCTTATGTCGAGAAGCACTCAGACTCTGGCAGTGGGCGATCTCCTCTCAACTGTTTCTGATAGCAACGCACATCCCCGGGAAGTCCAACGTCATAACGGACAGGCTAAGCAGAGCTATTCTCATGCCTCACGAGTGGTCTCTCAATCAGTCAGTAGCGGACAAAATTTTCCGCAGATGGGGTCAACCTTCCTGCGACCTTTTCGCAACTGCTCTCAACAGCAAGTGCGACGATTTCTTCACTCTCTTCCCCCTCCCTGGCCACTCCCCTAGAGACGCTCTAGTTCACGATTGTCCCCGGGGTCTTCTGTATGCATTTCCACCTTTTCCCCTAATTCCCAAACGAATTCAGAAGGCAACAGCATTGGGATCCAGGATGATCCTCATTGCCCCTTACTGGCCTCGACAAATTTGGTTCCCATTCCTGCATCCTCATCTGCTGGAGCAGCCTTGGAATCTGGACCCAGTGCCAGACCTCTTGGTCCATCAGTCGGGCGGGCTGCACCAATCCCTTCAGTCTCTCAACCTCACAGCTTGGTTGCTCCACTTCCAACCTTAGCCAGGCTTCCACATATTTCTCAGCCGGTGCGTGAATTCATCATTTCTTAGCACAAATCTACCACCAGGAAGACTTATGCTAGTAATTGGAAACATTTCTCTTTCGGGCAGAGGCTAGGAATATAGACCCCTTTACAGCGCCTGTCCATCACGTTCTAGATTTTTTAGCAGAACTTTTTCAAGCTGGTTCCTCGTCTGCCACCATTAGGGTCCAATTAGCTGCTATCGCAAATTTCCACACTGGCCTGTCAGAAACCAGCATCATGTCCCACAAACTTTGCAAGGCCTTTCTTAAAGGGACTATTTTGCTTAGGCCCCTGATCTGAGATTCCCCTACCTCCGTGGGATTTAAATTTGATATTAGCATCCTTGATTCTCCCTCCTTTTGAACCTGCAGCTTCCTGATCCTTAAAATTACTCTCCTGGAAGACTCTCTTTTTAGTAGCCATCACCTCAGCTAGGAGAGTTTCGGAGCTTCAAGCCCTTTGTATTCGTCCTCCTTACCTTGTGTTTCACAAGGGTAGAGTTTCACTCAGGACTAATCCTTCTTTTCTGCCCAAGATACCTTCTGAAACAAACCTGAATCAGGCTATTGATCTACCTGTCTTTTTTCCTAACTATTCGAACAAAGCTGAACAAAAGTTACACCAATTGGACATTCATAGGCAATTACGTTTTTATTTGGATAGGACTAAGCAAACAAGAAAATCAGACCAACTCTTCCTGTCCTATGCTGAGGGCAGACAGGGCCTGCCAGTTTCTAAAGTAACCTTATCCAAGTGGTTGTCCTCTATTACTTTGATTTATCAGCTGAGACATAAAGAACTCCCTATTAAACCTAAAGGTCATTCCACCAGAGCGTTAGCTACTTTGGTAGCTTTTCAAGCTAGACTACCAATGGAATCTATTTGTGCTGCAGCCACATGGGCCACTCCTCATACCTTCATTTCACGCAAGTTGGATATAGCCTCTAGGAGTAGAGCTGATTTTGGTTCCACTGTGCTCAAGAGTCTGTTCCGATGAGCCACCCAGGACTAAGGTGCTAGGGACGTTGTCCCAACCAGCAAGAATGAAGGCGAGATAGACAACTTAACATTAAGAAGTTATGTACCTACCATAACGTTCCATGTTAGTTGTCTTCTTCTTGCTTTCTTTCTTGCGTCCCACCCTCCATCCCCCTAGCCTGGACAGACCGAAAAGAGTCACTTTTTTGAGGCCGTCTTCCTCTGGCTGAGTCTTATCTGGGTTACGTCGTCCTCTGTTTTAGTACTGTAGGTAAACCTTGTAGTTTAGACAGGTGTCCTTAAAATTTTTTCTATGGTGTTAGCTCTGCCAAACAAGATCTGGGTATCTAGCGCCAATCATTGTGGGATAAGGGGAGGCCTTGAGCCAGTAAATAGCTCTCGAGCTTTAGTAGATGGCCGAGTCGGAGCCGAGGATCGGCACCGAACCCAACCAGCAAGAAAGAAGGCGAGAAGACAACTAACATGGAACGTTGTGGTAGGTACATAACTTCTTCTTCATCTCCATCTGATATAATAACCCATCTTCCATTCCCCATCTTGTTGTCATTTGTGGGACCTGAAAGATATGTTTAGTTAGTATTACATATTACAGTCTGTTCCCTTTTCCTGGCATCAGGCTCAGTCTAAATTGCCTGATCTTTGGCAGCAAGTTTCATTGAAAAATATTCATGTGTGCATAGATACTGAGACTTAACTCTACAGATATTTTGCCCTTTTCTTGCCATCAGACTCCGTGACAACTATGGTGGAGTGTCCATATTTTTTGAAGAAGATTTACCTTCTAGAAGATCCCTGGGGGTTTGCAAACTGAATTCATTGAAATAATTTTTGAACCTTCTGATGTATGATTGGCTTCAATAAGGAGTTTGTTCCAGAGGCAGAAGTCTAGAAAAGACTTTTCCTTCGATTGGTCATTTGAATTTTTTTTTTTAAACAAGAAACATCTTTATTAAATTATTTACTTATGACATAGGCAATCGTACATTTATGTAAATGAAAACAAACCCTACCGAAATAATTTTAGTAGCAAACATTATACATAAGCCATATTGACATAATTGTAGTTGCAAACATTATACGTCACTTATCTGTCCAGTCATTTTCAATCAAACATTACATACCTCATTCAAATCATTTCTTCTTTTAAACCTCAGTCCTCCTCTGCATGTATTGTTCCACCAATTTCCATTTTTTCCTAATTAACTCCTACCTTTTTCTAAATATCCCATTTCCAGTTGTTTTATCTTTGTTACTATATTCACTTCTTCTTGTAAAGTTGGTTTAGACTTTGATTTCTATTTTCTAGTAATTGCTTTTTTGGCAGCCACCAAAGTTAGACTCGGCAAGGCCTTACTATATCTAGGCAATTTTGATTCTGTGTCATTGCTCAAAAAATAATTTTCTTAATTATACCAATTTGCTTACCCAGTATCTCTGACAGAGCAGCCTGCAAGGAGTCTTTAAAGTCTACCAACTCATTACAGTCCCAGAAAACATGTTCCAAGTTACCTTTTTCTTCCCAGTCACACCTCCAACATTTGCTGTCTACCTGATGAAAAATTATGTGGAGTCTACTTGGGGTATGAAAATACCTATGTAAACACTTGCAAGGAAAGATCCTAAATCTTCTAGACTTTGTTGCATATTTAGGAAATATACACATATCCCCCCACTGTTTCTTTGTGACTTGCTTTTCCAGTCTCTTTTCCCAATCCTTTCTAACCACCTCTGATTGATTCTTATAGTTATCGTGCAGTATTTTATATGCTGTACTAATTATTCCTTTTTTAAAAGCAGCTTCTGTTCTAGATTCTACTAAAAACTCTACCAGTGCTTTTCTTTTGCTTAGCATCCCCCTATTTCTATTTGCCAATACTCTGATATCAATCCTTGATAAGGAAAGCAGTCTCTGTCCTGCAGTCCAAATAAATTCTTCACCTTTTCCCATTCTATTACCTTTCCCTCTCTAATTATTTGCTCCCAGTACCTTGATTCTTTTACCAGTTTTCATCAGTAAATTCCAGCCTTGTCTGTATCCCTAATTGGAGGCATCCTTGTGGGTAGAATCTCCTTTTCCATTCCCATGTTTGCTTAATATTTTCTGCTACTTTTGGAATATAATATTCCAAATGGTTATTTTCCTTAAGGATCTGCATCCAAAAACCCAGTCTTTGAATTATTGTTTTCTGCATGTGCTATGTATAGTAGCTTTAACTTGTGTAGCTCTGAAATACCCCATTCAAATCTGGTAATCCCAAACTGCCCTGTTCACTTGGAAGAATGAGCTTATCCCGCATAACTCTTGCCATCTTCCTCCCCTAGATAAAATACTTCAGCTCTTTATTAATTGCTAGCCACAACTTCTCTGATTTTGCTCATTTGAATCTTGGCCTCAGAAGTATAGAGATTTTGTCTTGACTGTTTCTTAGTGAGTAGTGTTCTTTAAGATGGAGTTTTCTTTTGAAATGACTTGTGTAATATTTTGAACACAGTGGTACCAAACAAGAAACCACCCTTCCAGTTACTGGGAGTCAGTGGAATGTCTTTAGTATTTAACTGTGAATGGAATTTTATCATCCTAAAAGGGCAAATTTGCTTATTTTGAATTTATTGTTTTTGTAGTTTCTGCAAGTTGTAGGCTTAATGAGTGCTTAGTACGTGGAGAGCATATTCATGTTTTGTGAATTAGAACATTTTGGACTATTCTTTTTGTGGCAGAGGACACAAGGTCGAAAAACATAACAGTTTTAACCATGTGATAATGTTTGAGGCGATTTCTGTGAATTTAGTGAAACTAAAAAGTGGGTTGAGTGTTAGTAGTATCTGTGTTCTGTCATGTTTTGAATGTGATTTCCTTTCAAGTTTTTAAATCAGTAAGTTAGGCAGAGATGGACGTTTCTTTACACTTCGAAACAGCATAATGTTGGTGTGAAGGCTGCCACCCTAGCTAGATAGAAGTTTGTAAATAATTCTATGTCATTGTAAAATTATATTAATGTAATCCATAGGCTTGTTCATAAATGTAAAAAAACTGTGTTAAATGTTGAACTTTAACAATGTAACCACAGTGCACTTTACTGGAATAAAGCTGATAAGTCAAGCATTGTATTACTGTGTGATCTCAGAACTCAGAGACAAGATGTATAAGCTAAGACATTCCTTCTATTGTTTTGAGACCAGAGTTAATTGCTAGATTTTACATATATAGTGTTTTTATTGCCGTGGCCTACTGCAGGTGCACATTACAAAAAGAAATGTAAATTTTGAGTTTCTGTTAGCCTGGGAAACCAGAGAAGTGTCAGGAATGATGTAATATGAAGCAGTACTGTGTTATCAATTTAAGGACAGAAGGTAAGGAGAGCATTTTGCATTTGTCATCAGAACTGACCACTCACCAGCACTTGCTTTGTTCTATCTGTATGTAAGTAGGCTCTTAGACTTTAGTGTTTCTCTCAAAAAATAGATAAAAAATAGTAAGTTTAGACTAGCTGTTTTCTATATTAATGTCAGACTATTCTACAGTATTATTTTTAGGATTTTCCTGTGATTTCTGAACTCTTGACTAGCACTGTGTTAAATTGAGAAGATTTGTATTGTGCTTTTATTATTTATTATTAAATATTTTAAACCTTTCAACTGTGGCCACTTTGTATAGAGATAATTTAAGCTCTAGAATACATTGCATGTATATAGTGATACGGTACAAAGCCACTCCAATAGTCTTGCTGCTCAGTCACACTTAATATGTGGATATCAGCAATATTACACAGTGACAATGGTCACCCTTTGGGAAGGGCCTTAGAGTAGCTGATAAGTAGGGGTCCTTGTGGCAGTGATTTCTACCTTATAGTCTGGAGAGAAGGGGGCATAGCTGGAGAACCTGTGCCAGCCTTCCCCAGGTGTGTCTGTGTGTTTGTATATAACTCATATGTCAAAGTGTGTACGTGTCAGCTACTTGGGCAGGGACACAAAGCACTGGTTGGACAGAGAGACTGCTAGGAGGACTTGGCTTAGGGCTCTGGCTAAGGACCTCACTCTATAGCTGTGCCAGTGCCGAGTCTTATTGGGGATTTGGAGAGAAAGGGAGAAACCAGCACCAGACTGACTGTGATCTCTGTATGCTCTTAAGGGAAATTGTACTTTACTTTGTGTGTACTTGTTATCATTCCCAATGTGGATGCCTCTCACTGGTGCTAGTGGTGAATATTGAGACTCCTTGATGGGCCAGTGCACTGGTATCACAGCTGGATTTAGTATAATTTAACAAAGTCTGTTTTATCTCAGCCAGCTACAGAGAGGAGAGAATTGTTTTTGTGTATTAAACAGCAGGAACAGATGTGTTTAGCTAGCTTCCAGTAGCAGAGTGTCATTGGCATGCATTATAATATTTTGCCTTAGTAGGTCTACAGAAGTATCACTGATAGAATAATAAAGGGCCTAAAGGAAAGTCTTCAGGTACTCCAGTACAGAATGTTGCTTCTTTTGAAAAGTTATTGTTAGAAAACAATTTGGAAGTTTTTTCTTTCAGGTAATTTAGGAACTAAGTTGTTACATTATCTCCATAGTTTAGTTTATTTATTTTTTTTATGCTCAGCTGTCTTGAATGTCCTGGGAAGGTATACAAAAACTGACGCAGTAAGTCCATCATTTATGTTGCTGTAATTATTGCCTGTGGCAGAAATTAATGCTGTATTGGTGCTGAAGGAGTTTAACTGTTCTTTTGATCACAGGATAACCCTTAATTGTTAATGTGTTTTTGGAGTTGTATATAAACAGGTTTTTCAAAAATGTTTGGTGAATGGGCATAGACTGGAAATAGGTCTGTAATTTTTAAATTGTGAGGGCGTGCATACTTTAGCAAGAGGTATTTTGGTTACATGTGTGAAGGCAGAGGGTCTTTGTCTGTCGTGAGGAAGAGTTTAATATTTAGATGAGATGCTTGGCAAATTTCTCTGCTGAAAGCTTAAGAAAGGTTGAGTTAAGTTTGGAGAACCTACCACCATGAGTGGCTTAGTTTGGAGGGCTTTTATTTCCTTAGCAGAAATTGTAGAGAAGTGAAAGTGGTTGCATAGTCAGCAAGAGGCTTTGTTGTTTGAGGGTTGGTATCTGCTTGACTCTTGCTTAGGAAACACAAACTAATTTATTTAATAGTTTGTGAGGGGGAAGTTTTTGTAGCCATTGGAGAAGGTTATAAGTGTAGCTTGTTGGTTAAGTGGTCAGGAAGGGAAGAATGTCATGGGTTTGATTTTTTTTCCCTTCTGAGTAACGTTGTTGTTTTGGAGAGGTATTTTGCATGTACCTTAGTGATTCATTGTTGATTTTCTAAGAGTTAGAAATTCTTGTTGGAGGTTGGAGTTAAGGGGGATCTGGTTTTCAAGCATTCCAGGCATAGTCCCTTTGTTTCATGTTTTATTCTTTGTTTAATATTATCATTTAGCCATGGGCTTGCCTGATCTCAGAGTCTTCTTCTGGTGGGAGTCTTGGGTCTTGTAATGTGACATATGACCCATCAAAGTTTAGTTGGTGGGTGTTTAATTGCTGTATTTTGTTTTGGGGAAACGGTTGTCTTATGACTAGTTGTGAGGCCGCTTTCTGAATTTGAAAATAGTGAGATAATGGTCAGTAATGGAATATGGTTGGATATCATTGTTGCTATGTCTGAGGTTTATATTTGTTATGATGTAGTCTGGAATATAATGATTTCCGTATTGTAGGTTAGGCCTTGTAGAGTGTTGTATTGTTCAAGGCCACAGCTTTGTAACAAGTACTTCATTTTATTATTGCTGGACTTAAACACTGATACTGTAGTTAGGAAAAGTAAAATTTCAGATGTGCTGAGGGGAAACAAATCTATTAATTTTTTTGTACAATATTTATGGTGGAAGATGGAGAAATGTATTTAACAACAAAAGATAGCTTTAGGTGACCACTCATGGTAATACGCCTAAGGATCTTACTTGGGCTATTGTCAGGTGAGAATTTGGTACTATAGTGCTTGATTTTGAAGTGTTGAACCTTTTTAATTAAAAGCATTGTCCAACCAGAATTTATTTTGCCTGTAATGGTACATAGAGCTTTGTTATTATTGAGGATGTAGGACGAAGGAAGGTTTCTAAAAGGGCAACAATATGTAGTTGTTGCACATTGTCAAGCTTCAGTAGTAGCCCTTTTATTATTCACATTGTCTGAATAGATGATTTAACTTTTAGGAATTTGTGATGTATATTGTTTTCTATTTTGGGAATGGCTAGGTTATTATATATCTGATGGTATGAGAGTAAGGTGGGATTGTGAGTAAGATGGGAGCAAAGCAAAACTTGAGCCTTCTTCAACGGATTTCAAAACCTATCAGTAAATGAAAGGTTCTGAAGCAAGCAATGCAGAAAATCAACTGAGAGGGAATGAGTGAGAAAGCAGCATTTCAGGAAGAGCTTTTGGATAATAGAGTGTTCCTTGACCTTTTGTATTATCATTTTTAGTTGTGGTCTGTGGTTTGTGATAAGCATTAAAAAATCTTCATTTTAATTTCTTTGTACCATTTTGGAACTTTAAAAAGTCATTGGTTGATAGGTAATTACTAGGCTAACTATACTTAATAGCGTTTTAATCCTATCCATGCTTCCCAAATATATGTGACAAGTTTTGCTACCAGCCATTTTTTTGACGTTATAGCTTAGGTATGAGTAATTGAGCATTTACAAGCTTCCTCCTTTTAATAGGACATTGATGACAGACCCAGATGTAAATTTCAGATTCCCTATCCACTAAAGCAAGTTGCACTTGAATACGTGTTGGGAGGAGCTCTGCTTCACATGGATGGCAATCCTGTTCCAGACAATGTGTAATTTGAGACACATGCCTGTTTCTCCAACGTGTCTTAATTCTGTTTCAGATGAGGTTAAGGTTCTTAGAGCTGGCATTTATAATGCACTCTGTTTTGTGGATATGCAGCCAGTTCATAAGTGCTGGATCAAAAAATGCCTTGAAGGTCTGGCATAGATAACCTATCAGCGGTCTGTAGGAGACCAAGTGCAAGGATAAAGTTTTGAGGCAAACTACGTAGGACATGTCTACACCGTGTACTTTTTTTTGTTAGGAACTTCTGTGGATGCTCCAGTTATTATATATGCCTGGTCCAGTACATGCCAAATGGGGAGTTGTACCCAGTGATTGGTCTAATGAAGGCCTTTTACAACATGATTTCTTTGGGCCTAGATGCCATGCTCTTGCTTATTGTGTTTACTGTGCAGTGTAGAATGATTTACTTACCACAGTAGATACATGATGTTCAAAGACCAGGTCGTTGTCTGCATGCAGTAAAATTACTGACCATGGGGTCAGTTATTAGGGATGTGTTATTAATGTAGTAATTTCTAGAGGTTTCTGTTCTCTACTTCTAGAACATATTAGCATAATTTCCAACTACCATGCTCTCTCACATTCTGCTTTACCCTATATCCATTCCTACTTAGACCACTACCCAACTGAATCTCTAGAGTCTAGAACATTCCTGAGCAAACTCCCTCTTCTTTCATCCCTGCACTCTCTCTCATATACTACAGTCAGATTACTATATATCTCTTATCTGTAACTTCTCTCGGCCTTTCCCTTATCTCTCTGTACTGCTTATATTCATCTGCTCTCAATCCCTCTATATCCTTACACCATTAAATCAGTACTTTTTCTTTCTCCCGTCCCTTGCTATACCTATCCTAGACTGTTATCAGATTCTTCACCATAAAAATTCTGTGTCATTCATATTAATATTTCTCTGTGGTGGACTTCCAAGATGGCTGCACATGTAATTTCAAGCTCTCCGAGTGTGATGCAAAGAAAATGAGAAACAAGAGTTAGTAATTAGGCAATTTTAAGTAAAATTCAGTTACTGGCTGGTAAGTAAGCTTCCTGGATGCCAGCAAAGAAACTTAGAGTGCCTGAAAGAAAATCAACTAGAAAAGGTGAAGAGAAAACACTGAATGGGAAGAATCCTGCAGCTGTTTATTACAAAGCATTTTTAAGCTCCAACTTTGGATACAAGAGATGTCTTCCAGTAATTTGGGGGTAAGATAAATCATATGTGTTTCTAGCTTATTAAAATAAAATAAATGAAGTATATCCACTCAAATATCAAAAGGCTGGAGAAAAATGGAAGAAGCTTTAAACACCTATTCAGATGAACTGATAAAATTTCAAAAATTAGATGATGAAATGGAGAAAAGCCTGGGTGAATGAGACTGCTCAAGAATAACTGTTTCAAAAAATAGTAGATTTGGAGGACAGAGCAAACAGAGAAAGCATGAGATTTTCTGCTGTACCAGAGAAAATGGAAGGAACAGACAGTATTAAGTTTATAAAAGCACAAATAAGCAACTGGACTGGTATGCTACAGCAGGATTTGTTAATAGAAAGTGCACTTTTTGTGTATGCTCCAAAACTTGCCATGAGAAAGAAGACAAGACCTGTATTAGTAAACATGCAGTCATACTAGCAGAAAGAGCTGATCCTGACAAATCTGTGGCAGAAGGGCAAAATATTAAAAACTCAAGACAGTAGAGTTTTTGTGAAAAAAGATTATTCACTGTACACCACACAGAAGAGAAGTAAATCAGGGAATGCTGAGAGGCAGGTATAAGAGTTGTGCTGCTATATCCATCTGTTTTCAGGTTTTTTTTTTTCTGTTGGAGGATCAAAGTATTTTTTATGCAGAACAGACTGAGTAGGAAATAGAAAAGTTTGTCTAGCAAAAAGTGAGCCGTCAAACAGAAGAAGTCTCTCATTTTTCTGAAAATAAAAGACTTTGCCATTGAAACCTTTTCCAGAATTTCAAAGGAAAATACTTGAGAGACAAAAACAAGCATAGGAGTTGAAAAGAATTGGAAGTGCAGTTGGACTTTAACCAGATTCTGGAATTGGGAGATGGAGATGAACAGGGAGAAGAACAGCAACACTGCAGTTAGTGAATAAATGTGGGGTTTTAAAGCATCAGTTACATTTGTGAAGTATGACTTTACAAGAAAAAGTGGCTGAGAAAATAATTGACTTGTGTTGACTTTTTTAAATATCTGTGGGGGACTGAAAAGCATACACCCCACTTCATGTCATTAATGTACAGAAGTACACTAAAAGGAAAAAAAATAGAAAGTAACTAAGTAAAATCATTTTTACTCTTAACAGTGTTTGTATAAACCATTTCGTAGCATAAACTACATTTTATATAGTAAAGCATTTTACTGACTTATGTGTGATAAAAATTGTATTTTTTTTAATTTTAACAGATGTAGGCATTATAATGTAAAAAGAGAAGAAAGGCTGGACAGAAGCACGTGTAAGTTAATATGTTGTAATCTTGGACTGTTGGGTTGGGGTGTAAAAGTGCACTGAGTATAATATATTTAGAGCTGAATGTTTTTCTCTTAGTTTTGCACAAAGGATGGTCTGGGTTAAGCTAATAATGAGCCTTTCATGTAAGCATATTGGCTTTAAAATAAGAAAACACTAAATGTAGTGAAAAGTTTTCCTTTAGCAAATAAATGTTCATTATGAGTTGAGTAGTCTGCAGCTGAGGGCAGCTGTATATACTGTTGTTATGTTTCCATGGAGACAAGCTAATTTCTTGTGTAGGCAAATAAATCTTGAGAGTTCTGGACATTGTGGAGTGAAATGTAAAACTAAAAGCTACAAGGGCAAGCAGCTTAGTAAAACATTGTTTGAAATTATTAGAAGTGAATAAGGGATAGTAGATTTCTTAGTTTCTAAATATTGTGCTTTTACTAGAGCAAAGTATAATGTAGTTTTGTTTAAAAATAGCCAGTAAACCTTTTCTTAAGACTAATAGTTAATGCCTTCTGAAAACAAGCTGTTTTTCACATCTGGGAGAGGAATAAAGATAAGACAAGAACAGACATCAGTTCATATAAAGAACAGACAACAATTTATGTAAGGAGCACAGGCAGTAAAGTTCACCTTGGCATGGATGCTTGTAATTTTAGGTTAGATAATGCCTGTGGATGCAGCTGTTGGTTTAGGACAACTGTTCCCTTCAGGAAGGTTAAACTTTTTTTGAAGATGTAGATAGTTTTATGCGTTTCTTTTACATTAATAAGTTATGGAGTGTTTGAGGTGTGTGTGTGTGTTTTGAGGGTTTTCATTAAAACAAAAAGTTTTTTAAAATGTGACATAGGTTCAAATGGAGATGACAAAAACAGGTGTTTAAAGGTTCAACATGCCAAGCATTAGTGGGTGCATGTAACACAAAACTGGAAAAAAGGCATTTAAAAAGCTATTATAAAATAGGTGGGAATAATAACCTATCATAATAGCTACACTATCCACATTATTTTGGACAGAAATGGTCTCACAGGAATTGATAAAAAAGTAGTAGAAGTATTGAATTGTCTTAAGAACTGCAGCATGCAAATAGCAATGCTATGGAAGACACATTTGTAAAGGAACAGTGACTTTGATAGAGAGAGGATTTCAGAATGGGTGCTCAGCAGAATATCAGGGACAAATGAAAAGGGGAAGACTTGTACTAATTGCTAAAGGAGCTCCAGTAGTGGTAGAAGAGTTAAAAAAGATAATAAAGGTAGATTTGTGATAGTAAGTGGCTACTGCCCAGGGAGGATGTATTTTTATTTCACCAAAAATTGCTGTTACAGAGCTTAAGAAAAATTTGAGACAAATCCACTTTCAGCCTGGAAATATTACTAATGGGTGGGGACTGGAACTTTATATGCAACAGTGAGGATGTATCTGGGAGACATAAAAAAGAGAAAATATAACACAAGAGGGTAGATTTATGAAGAAATTTATGAAAACATTTCTTATGAAAGATGTAAAGTCAGTAGCAGGAAATCTGAGAAACTTTGCATATTATTTCCCAAGGTACATTAACTGGGCTAGACTAAACATAAATTACATTTCACAGGAACTTGTCATTTAATTGAAAGCTTCAGCACACATCTAATAACTGTTTCAGATCATGCACCAATAACAGCTGAGATAAAAATGTAGGGTAATGAAGTAAAAATGAGCCACTGGTGCTTCCCCACTTACCAGTTAAATGGAGAGGAATTTAAGGAATGGATAGTGAAAATTATTCTGGAGTTATTAGGGAAGATAGAATATTTTTTCAGAAGTTATAGCTAGTGAACAAGATAAAGTGGAAGTGGAGTTTAAAAATAGGGTAGAAATAAAAGAAAAAGATACGGTGAAGAAGTAGCAGAAATTATTTGGAGGGTCTGACAAAGTTTAAAGTGTTGCAGAATAAGGGGAATTTCACAGAACACGAAGAGTGCAACTGCAAAGTGCCAAAGATAAAATAAGGTATTGAGTTTAGAAGTATTGCTGTTAAGCAACTCTTTTTCATAACTCCAGAGCAGAAATGGTTTTAGGGCAATGACTTAGGCAACATAAAGTAGAAAGGGTTGTTGTCAAACTTAGGGGCCCTATAACAAGGAAAATAACCAGAGATCTTATAGACGTAGATATGTTAGAAATTTTATGAAAATTTTTAAAGTGCAGAGAAATGTGGAAATCAAGAAAAGCACAAATGGAAACATTTATGGATGACTTAAGAATGCAAAGATTAGAAGTATAAAAAGGAGAAGCCCAAATGTTCTTCGTGTTTCACTGTTGCAGTAATTACATTTGGGTAATCTGCTGGCAGGTTGCCCTCAGTTGGCCTGAATAGCAAAGTCTTGGGTCCTGCGTCGGTTGCTGTCTTTTCTTCCATGACGTCAGGTCATTGGGGGTATAAACCATGCAGCCGACGCCATTTTAATCTGTCTTTCTTGCCACATGGTGCCCGAAGCAGAAGCGGTTTGCAAGTGCTGGTCGGCCGAATCCTGAAATTTTCATTTTCGAGTTTCAGAACTGAAGTCTTCAACCTAAAGCTAAGTACCCCATAGGGGAAACTTTTTCTTGCTCCTTACCGATGTCAGTAAAAGTTAATAATTTGTATTATTTGTGGGAAGCAAATACCTCATAAGGATTTTCATTTGTACTGTATTTCTTGTCTAGGCCCTGACCACAACGTGCCTTGCTGTCTGTTTTGTGCTAAATTTAACCAACACACTATTAAGCATCTGTATATTTTTGCTTCTAAATATTTTGGCTCAAGATTTAACTATCAAGAAATGTCGTTGGTTAGCAAGCCGACTACCGGAATTCACAAAAAATGTAAAGAAAAAGAGCCAGACCGTCGAGGTCCAAAACTGACGACGAAGCTTCTCCTAAGCCGTTCGCCGGTGCTCAGTGAGGCGCTTTCGCAGCGCCTGATGCCCGCTACTTTTGATTCGCAGGTCTCTACCGAGACCCATTTGGAGTCAGGTATGCCGCAAGACACTTCAAGTATTGAACCCTTGGATGTCTTTCCCTTAGATGGGTCCGGAGCCGCTGAGCAGGCACCGTCTTCTGAGGGTGTTTTTAGGCCTAAAGATTTGTATATTAAACTGACGCCATCATCAAAAACAAGGCCAAAACCAACTTCTCTGTATAAAAAAATGATGCATGGGCCACGTGTTCAGGCCCCTATGCCTAAAAAACTAATTATCAAAATGGCTGAGGATTTAATTACCTTGATCAGGGATTCCCAACCCCCTCCTGCTAAGAGGCCTAGGCAAGGCACTGATTATGAATCTTCAGATCAGGTTTCCATTTCTTCTGATTCCTCTTCTGATCAGGAATTTTCTGTTCCACCTTATGAGGACTCTGATGCAGAAGAATCCATCCCTTCCGCTTCTCCTCCTGAGGATTTTTGTTTTGGAGAAACTTTGTATACCTTAAGGGAACATTTTCATTGGGAGAGTCTGGATTTTTCAGAATCCAAAAAGAGGCTTAGGGATTTTCTTCTTCCTCAGCATAGGCCTTTGGCTATACCTCCTGTATTTAGACATTGTTGATGATGTTTTCTCAGAATCCAGCATGGCTCCTGATTCCCTGCTTCCGGCTCCTAGTAAGCCAGACAGATGTTACAGGGTTCCTGACTCCCACAATTTTCTTTTTAAAAACCCTACTGCTGACCGTGAAACAATTTCTCAGGGTCCCAAGGGTGTTAAGGCTTCTACTGCTAAAAATCCTACCCCTTCTGATAGAGACTCCAGGGCGCTGGATAGATGGGGTAAGAAGGTTTACACGTCTGCAACCCTGGCAATCAGGGCTTTAAACAATCAATTTCATATGCTTAAATATCAACAGCATATCATGGGCTTACTGAAACAGAAAATTATGTTGATTTCTGACTGTGTGGAAAATAGAGTTACAGAATTTAATGCATTCAGCTGAACAAGTTGGAAAGTATACTTTGCAATGTGGTTTTGATTCCTTGGAGGCCTCTTGCAGGGCTGCCGTAACTGGATCTGTGATAAGAAAGCATGCTTGGCTCAAGGAGCAAAATCTGCCTGATCATGTTAAAGCTAAATTGTTGGATGCTCCTTTACAATAGGACAGTCTATTTGGTAATAAGGCAGAAGAAGTTTTGAAAAAGATGGAAGACAAACCTAAATCTATGCAAACTTTAAAAGATTTCCTACAAGTGCAGCCACCCAGGTTCAGTAGGCACTGGCCTACTAAGAATTGGTCATTTCCAGTATCCAACAGAGCCGCTCAGGTCAAACCAAGACACTCCAAAGGCTCCAGGTTTCAGTCACAAGGAACTTACAGAACAAAACAATGGGGTGCCTCCACCTCCAAATCTGGAAGTAGCAAAGCAACCCCCTACGGTAAACAGTCTCAATGACTTTCCTCTGCCATTTCCAAGCACTTATCTTTTGGCAGCCCCTTTGGGGGGAAAACTAGCACTTCATGCAGAAAATTGGCATCTAATTACCTAGGACAAGTGGATTTTAAATATAGTATCCCAGGGATACAGATTTCATTTCCACACGTTGCCAATTCCAAACGGATGACCAGATCTGCCACCAAATCAGTGGGCAGAGGCCCAGAAACAAGTTATGTCCCTCATGGATATGGGAGCTATTCAACCAGTACCAGAAAAGGAAAAAGGACAAGATTTTTATTCAAGACTGTTCCTGGTACCCAGAAACGACGAATCATGGCGTCCAATTCTGGACTTATCCAGTCTAAATACTTTCCTGGACATTCCAAAATTCAAGATGCTGACTCTACAACAGTTACT
The DNA here is from genome assembly GCF_019279795.1 of Protopterus annectens. Lineage (NCBI taxonomy): Eukaryota > Metazoa > Chordata > Ceratodontiformes > Protopteridae > Protopterus > Protopterus annectens. Next base: position 29,447,316 of record NC_056738.1, on the reverse strand, counting down.
GCCTATGCTGGGCAAGGATGCCTGGTTGGTAACTCTAGACTTAAAAGAGGCTTACCTGCATATCCCAATCAGGGGATCTTGCAGAAGATGCCTCTGCTTCAAAGCAGGCTATTTGCATTACCAGTTCTTTGCACTGCCCTTTGGCTTATCTACTGTGCCCAGTGTCTTCACAAAGTGCCTGTCACTAGTAATTGCATTTTGCAGACAAAGAAACATTCAAATTTATCCTTATCTGGACGATTGTCTAATTCAGGCAGAAAACAAGGACGCTCTTCTACAGCATCTGGCATTTGTAAAAAGGCTTCTAACATGCCTAGGGTACACAATAAACGAAAAGAAATCACAACTGGTACCCTCTCAAATAATTACATTCCTGGGTGCAAGTTTGAATACAACTGCCCAGATGGCTTACCTCACGCCAGACAAACAAATTGAATTGATGACATACTTCAAACAAGTGGCCACAAAAACCCAGCTATCTGCAAGACAAATTCTGCAGGCCTTGGGGTTCATGCTTCATGCATTCTACTAATTCCATATGCAAGATTGCAAATGAGGAAACTTCAGTGGTACCTAAAAAACTTATGGAGTCAACATTGTCACAGCCTTGGAACAATGATTCCTATCATTCCTTGCCTGCAACAGGAGTTCTTATGGTGGGCAGAGGCCTTTCACCAAAACAAGGGACTGTCATTCCTTCCACCCCCTGCCACCTAAACCTTGACTACAGACTCATCAGATTATACTTGAGGGGCCCATCTGACAGGGAGATGCATTCAGGGCAAATGGAGCACAAATCAAATGCACCTACATATCAACCAGAAAGAAATGCTAGCTGTACAGAATACTCTGACAGCCTTCAAGGACTTTCTTCATCCAGGACAACTACTGATGAAGACGAACAACACCACAATTATGTGGTACATAAACAAGCAGGGGGGTACCCACTCCTACCCCCCTTGCAGACTAGCCATGGACTTGTGGAATGCAGCCTTGACTTACCAAATACATCTACAAGCTCAATTCCTGCCAGGAAAGCAAAATACTCTGGCAGATGAACTAAGCAGAAATCTTATGGACCCACACAAATGGAAACTGGATCCACAAATCTTCAGCATGTTGACACGAAAATGGGGAAGCTCGGGTATAGATCTTTTTGCCTCTCCCCAAAACTATCAGTTGGACAAATTCTGCACAAGAATTCATCACGAAAAAGCTTGGAAAGTGGATGCTGGAAAAACCTATCAGTCTTTGCCTTTACCCCTCTGCCTCTGCCTCTGCTCGCCAAGGTTTTACTAAAAGTCAGACAGGAAAAACTGACAATGATTCTGATTGCTCTAGACTGGCCTCGCCAACACTGGTACCCGCTCCTACGCAATATGTCACACCTTCCTCCATGGTACCTGCCTCCGACACCTTATCTACTGTCTTAACAGAACTATCAAATTCTGCACACTCTGCTCCAAACTCTGAATCTTGCTGCATGGCTAATCAACTAATTTCACCAGTCACATCTCCTAGTAAACCTGTGGTGGATGTCATTTTGGAGGCTAGAAGGCCTAGTACTAGAAAATGTTATGCTGATAAATGGAAAAGATTTTGTGCCTGGAACCAAGCACAAGGAATAAACACAACAATGCCCAATATTCATCAGATTCTGCAATATTTTACTGAGATGCTTCATAAGGGCCTATCTTTTTCTATTATAAAAATCCATGCCTCTGCCATTTTGGCTCATTACAACACAGAGCCTCCTCTCTTTTCACATCCCCTGCTAAAGCAGTACCTTAGAGGGGCCAAAAATTTGAGACCTCCCAGGAGAGCACCAACTGCTGCATGAGACCTCAGTTTTGTGCTGGAAAAACTCTACCTCCTTTTGAACCAGCTGCTACTGCAGACATAAAATTTCTCTCTTGGAAGACAGCTTTTCTTTTAGCAGTCACTTCAGCTAGAAGGATTTCAGAACTGCAGGCCCTCATGACAGTGGAGCCTTTCATTATCTTTTATCCAGACAGGGTGGCCCTCAGGACCAATCCATCCTTTATGCCTAAGGTGGTATCCAGTGTGGCTCTTAATCAGACCATTCATCTGCCAACTTTTTTTTCCCAAATCCACAGAACAAGGAAGAGCGGATTCTGCATTCTTTGGATGTACACAGACAACTAAGATTCTACTTAAACAGGACAAAATCTCTAAGAAAGTCTGAGCAACTACTGGTGGCATTTGATGCAGGGGCAGAGGGAAAGGCTATTTCAAAGCAGACTATTTCAAAATGGATAAGCCATTGTATTTGTTTCTGCTACATGCACCATGGTAAACCTGTCCCCAAGGGGATCAGATCCCTTTCCACCAGGGCTGCATCTACTTCTGCAGCCTTTCTCAGAGTATTTCTTAACAGAGACATTCTAGAAGCTGCTACTTGGAGCTCAGTTCATACGTTTACCAAACATTACCATTTACCTCTCTTCTCTAAATCCAGAGCACGCTTTGCCATTGCTGTCCTGCAGGGCCTTATAGCTGCTCCTAATGCTGTATAATTCCATCCTCCCAACCATAGCTTTGGGATTCTACCCAAATGTAATGACTGCAGCAATGAAACACGAAGAACATAGTACATTTGTGTACACTTACCATAAATGTAGATGTTCGAGTGTATTCACTGTTGCAGTCCTGGTTACCCACCCACCAGCCCTCTATTTCTCTCTTATTATACCTCTTCTTTCTTTTACTATGCTCAAAAGCCTTTTTGGTGTATTTGCTTTTAGTTGGAGGTATATTTTTTGTGTTCTAAATTACATGCATATATATATATATATATATATATATATATATATATATATATATATATATATTTTGCTCCCCATTTGGGGGGCACCTGACATCTGGGGCAAGAAAAAACGATTAAAATGGCATTGGCTGCATGTTTTTTTACTCCTGACGACCTGACGTCATGGAAGAAGAGACAGCAACTGATGCGGGACCCAAGATTTTGCTATTCAGGCTGACTGAGGGCAACCTGCCAGAAGATTACCAAAATGTAATGACTGCAACAGTGAATACACTCTAACATCTACATTTATGTTCAGTGTACGCAACTGTACTTTATGAAGTATAGGAGTAAACACACCAAGGCAAATGTCCAGAAAAAACGTAAACTCCTAATACTGCTAAAACCACACTGAAGAAGCAAAAAATCAGTGTAAAATCCAGTATAAATCCAGTGCTCTTTATTGTAGGTAAGCGCTTTCGCAGCCAGTCCTTGTTGCTTCCTCAGACCATCCTTGGTCTGAGGAAAGAACCAGAGCTGGTTGCAAAAGCGCTTACCTACAATAAAGATTAGAAGTAGATGAAGTTCAACAATTAACAGTTAAGATTGGAGAGAATTGGATAAAAACGGTGATGTATAATCTGTCTGCAGAAGAGTTTCCAGGAATAGATAATATTCCTGTGGGAGTTTGAAAGCTAAGAAGGAAGAAAGTTATAAAGATCTGGAAGGTTTTGTTTAGCGCTATTTTAAAAGTAGGGGAAGCACCAGTATCCTGGAAGAAAGCAGTTATGGCTATATTATCTAAAGACTGCTTCATAATGGCCCATTTCAGCTTTAAACCATGATAATAAAGTGTTTGCTTATAATAGCTAAAAGATTTTGCCAAAATTGATAGGTATGGATAAGTCTGGTTTTGTGGAGAGGTGGCAAACATCTAACAACATTAACAGAACAGTGATGGTCCAGTGGGGGGGGCAGAATGTAAGAAAATATTGTTGACGATAGTGGTTCTTGATGCACATACAGTGTTTGACAGAGTAAGCGAGGATTTTACGAGCAGGACAGTGGAAGCATTTTCATTCCCTGATAACCTGATACAGTAAAAAAAGGTTAATTAGGAAGGATATGTGAGGGGTCGGGGTAAAAAAAATAGTGTGTGGGTGTGGTTCCTTTCTCATAAGTTGTGTCTAAACTGAGGAACCTGCCATGGGTGTCCTCTTTCCCTTTTGTGATTTGCATCATATTTAGAGCCATTGGCAAAGAAAATAAGGGACTCAGAAATTCAAGGATATAATAGGTATAGTAATCAAGAAAAAAGTTGGCTTTATTTGCAGATATTATTTTGTACCTGATAAAACCAGAAAAGGACATCTCAATGATCGTGTTTCACTGTTTCAGTCCTTGCATATGGGTTATCTGGCTCCCGGTAGCCCTCAGTCTGCCCGAATAACAGAGTCCTTGGTATATGACGTCTGCTGCCGTAGGTTGTAAAACTGATGTCAGTATGGCAGGTATAAAGGGAGGCAGCCAATGCCATTTCCTCAGTCTTTCTTGCCGCGGAGCCCGAAGCAGATGCAGTTTGCACTAGTGCTGGTCGGCCATTTACTTTCGTTTCGCTTTCCGACTACCAAGTTGAAGACACCTTCAGATAAGTACCCCGTTGGAGATCATTTTTTCTTACTTTAACGAATCTCAGATAAAGTTAAAAACTGTTTTGCCTGTGGAAAACAGATTCCGCACCGTGATTTCCATTTCTATTGTATAACTTGTTTGGGCCTTGTGCATGACGTCCCTAACTGCAATCTCTGTGCTTCCTTTAACCTGCGTACCATACGCCATAGAGCTAAGATTTCATATAAGCATTTCAGAGTCTGGCCTAAGTTTGTTGGTATGGCATCTTCTGGTCTCCCGACTTCAGATATACCTAGGAAACGCAAAGACAAGGACGTGACAGACCTAGGGTTAAATCTACTGATGACGCACCGGTGAAATTGGTAGTCAGTGAGGCGCTCTCGCAGCCCCTACAGTCCGCAGATTTTCAGCCGCAAGCCTTTGCTGAGACCTTTATAGAGTCTTCCATGCCACAGGCTGCTATTTCGTCTTCAGACCCTCTGCCTGTCGCCACCTCAGATGTGTCCGCAGCCTCTTTGCAGGCACCGGCTTCTGACGCCCCTTCTTTAGACATGAGACCAGAACCAGACCGACTACCTTAGTTCAGACTTCTGCAGTTGCTAGGCCTCCCGAGTCCCTCCAGATTGCTAGTAAGCCTTCAAGCCACAAACAAGTAGGTGTCTGCCTTCCCCTCCTGTACCTTAGTCCCAGTTGGTAAAGATGGCTGGTGGTCTTCTTTCCCTGATTTAGGGGCTCTCACCCCCCACCCCCCCCCTTCAAAGAGGGCTAGGGAATTATCTCTTGATGTTTTGTCTGTCTCATATTCTGAGATTTCCAGTATGTCTGCTGGGGAAGAAGGAAATTCTCAACTTTTTTCTGGCTTTGAGGATTCTGATGCTGAGGACTCTATCCCTTCTGCCTCCCCTCCAGAAGATTTTTCCTTTGGGGATACTTTGAATACTCTTAGGGAGCATTTTAAATGTGAATGTCAGGATTTTCCACAGTCTAAGTAAAGAATCAGGGAATTTTTAGATTTGCCTCAGCATACGCCTCTGGCTATACCTCCAATTTTGGGAAGTTGTGGATGATGTTTTCATGGAAAATTCTTTAACTCCTAATTCTATTCCTCCTGCCCCCAGAAATCTGGATAGGTATTACAGGGTTCCTGAATCTCATCAATTCCTTTTTAATAACCGTATTGCTGATCCAGAAATTATTTCTCAAGACTCCAAAGGTGTTAAGGCTACTATTGCTAAAAACCCTGTGCCTTCTGATAAGGAATCTAGGGCCTTAGACAAGTGGGGTAAAAAAGTGTATACCTCTGCAACTCTTGCCATTAGATCCGTCATTTGTCTTTTTCACATGCTTAAGTATCAGCAGCATACTTTGGATGCTATTAAGGCTATACTTGGAGATATTCCTTCCATGACGGAGAACAAAGATTTACAAGACTTACTGAATTCTGCAACTTTAGTTAATAAGCATTCACTTCATTGTGGTTTTGACACTTTGGAGGCTTCCTGCAGAGCAGCCGCCACTGGCTCCATAATCAGAAGGCATGCTTGGCTCAGGGAGCAGCCTGTTTCTGAACCAGTTAAATCTAAATTGCTGGATGTTCCTTTGCACAAGGACAATCTTTTTGGTAATAAGGCTGAGGAGGTACTGAAGAGGTTGGAGGATAAGGCAAAATCTATGCAAACTGTAAAAGATTTCCTTCAGGTTCAGCCTCCTCGGTTTAGCAGGCATTATCCTTCCAAGAATTGGTCTTTCCCTGATCCTGGCAAGCAAGGTTGCTATAGGCCTAGGGGTTTCAGATCTTCCAGAGGACAGGCTTCTGCCCTTCAAAGGGCTAAACAGTGGCATTCTTCTTTTGTTAAATCAGGGAGTACTAAGCCAGCTTCCCAAAGCGAACGCCCTCAATGACTCCGGCCTTCTTGTGCCTACCTCTGCGGACCCTGGGTTTCCTTTGGGGGGAAGGTTAGTCAGGTTCGCAGAGGTATGGTCTACGATCACAGATGACAAATGGGTGCTCAGTACAGGTTTTATTTTCACACCTTCCCTGTTTTACAATGGTACCCAGACATACCCAGAACTCTCAGGGCAGAGGTAGAAGCTCATATTTATTCTCTTCTGACTATGGGGGCTATAGAGCCAGTTCCTGCAAATTAGGCAGGCCTAGGTTTTTATTCAAGGCTTTTTCTGGTACCCAAGAAAGGGGGCACCTGGCGCCCTATTCTGGATCTGTCCGTTTTAAACACCTTTCTGGTGACTCCCAAATTCAAGATGCTCACCCTTCAACAATTACTACCAATGCTGGGCAAAGATTTATGGTTGTTAACTTTGGATCTCAAGGAGGCTTATCTGCACATCCCAATAAGGGAAAGCTGCAGGCAGTTCCTTCACTTCAGGGCTGGTGAGCAACACTTTCAGTTCTCTGCATTGCCCTATGGCTTATCTACTGCTTCCAGAGTTTTTACCAAGTGCCTGGCTCCAGCCATTGCTTTTTGCAGGCAGAGAAACATTCAAATTTGTCCTTACCTGGGTGACTGTCTCATTCTAGCAAACCCCCCAAAACAACTAGAAAAGGATTTGGATTTCGTGAAGAACATTCTCACCTCTTCGGGTTACACTCTCATTGAAAAGAAGTCAAAGTTGATTACTTCAAGGGAGATTGTTTTCCTGGGAGCTAGTCTGAATACAGCCATCCAGATGGTATTCCTCCCTCAACAGAAGCAAGAAGATCTTTCCGCTTATTTCAAGAATTTGGCAAGCTTGACCCAGTTTTCTGCAAGGCAATTCCTGCAAGCACTGGGGTTCATGGCTTTATGTATTTTGATGATCCCATATGCAAGGCTGCATATGAGAAAACTTCAAATGGTACCTCAATAATCTTTGGTGTCGACAGACAGGACTTTGACTTGATTCTTCCCCTGATTCCCTGTCTACAACTGGAGTTCCTCTGGTGGGCGACAGCCTGTTCTCAGAACAAGGGTCTACCTTTCTGTCCACTGCCTGCCAGCCAGACTCACCACAGATGCCTGAGATATTGCATGGGGGGCTCATCTGGAGGGCAGGGGCATACAGGGGACCTGGAGCACCCAGCATATTCATCTGCATATAAACTTAAAAGAATTGATGGCAGTGCATCAGGCCTTGCTGGCTTTCAAAAACCTATTCTACCCTGGGACTTTGCTGTTCAGGACAGACAGTACCACAGTCATATAGTACATCAACAAGCAAGGGGGGACTCCCTCTTACCCCTTGTGCAGACAAAGCATGAGACTATGGTCCATAACAGTATCCATGGGCGTACATCTAATAGCCCAGTATCTTCCAGGGAGGCTAAACTCCTTGGTGGATCATTTGAGCAGACATTTTCTGGATCCTCACGAGTGGTAACTGAGCAGGGACATTTTCCATCACATCACTTATCATTGGGGCACCCCACAAGTGGATTTTTTTCTCCTCTCGCACCAATCATCTCCTTCCAACCCTCTACACCCGGGAGTTTCACAACAAAGCTTGGAGGGTGGACGCATTGTCCTTCCCATGGACACAACTCTCAGTTTATGCATTCCCTCCTCTGCCTCTTCTTCCTAGAGTGCTGCTAAAGATAAGGGACGAAAAACCAAAGGCTGTTTTGATAGCACCAGATTGGCCCAGACAGCATTGGTATCCCCTCCTTCTCAGCCTTTCCCAGGCTCAGCCTTGGCATTTTTTCCTGGTACCAGATCTGTTGGTTCAGGGAGGGAGAAAGTTGCTTTATCCTCTTCTTCAAACTCTGCATTTAACTGCCTGGCTAATACTTTAAATCTTTCCCAAAAGGTGGTTGATGTTCTTCATGAGGCCAGGAGGCCTAGCACAAGAAAATCCTATGCAGATAAATGGAAAAGATTTTGCTCTTGGATGATAGCTAAAGGAGGAGACACTTCTTATCCTTCTCTTTTACTCATTCTTGACTACCTAGCAGGATTGCTTAATGATGGACTTTCCTTTTCTTCAGTCAAAATTCACGCTTCAGCAATTTCAGCTCATTGTTCTTTTGAGCAACCTATTTTTTTCTCACCCCTTGATGAAACAGTTCCTGTGGGGAGCTAGTAATCTTAGACCTCCCAGAAGAGCTCCTACTCCTGCTTGGGATCTTAATTTTGTCCTGCAAAAACTTACTCTGCCTCCCTTTGAAACAGCTGCCTCGCAGATTTGAAGTTTCTAACTTGGAAGACTGCTTTCCTTTTAGCTATTACTTCAGCTAGAAGGGTATCTGAGCTGCAAACCTTAATGGCAGTAGAACCTTTTATTATTTTTCACTCAGATCGGGTTTCTCTGAGAACCAATCCCTCCTTTATGCCTCAGGTAGTTTCCAGGTTAGCCCTTAACCAATCTATTCACCTGCCTACATTTTTCAACAATCCCCAAAATAAAGGGGAACAGATTCTGCACTTTCTTGATGTGCATAGACAGCTGAGATTTTGCTTGGGACTAAATCCTTTCGAATATCTGAGCAGTTATTGGTTAGTTTTGCTCCTGGGGCTCAGGTTAAAGCTATTTCAAAACAAACCATCTCTAAATAGATTACTCATTGTTTTCACTTTTGTTACCTGCAGCATGGGAAGGTTCCCCTCAGGCTATTAGGATCCATTCTACTAGAGCAGCCTCTAACTCTGCAGCCTTTCTGAGAGGTGTGCCTACTAAGGACATTCTAGAAGCATCTACTTGGTCTTCTGTCCATACTTTCACAAAGCATTACACTCTATCGTTGTTTTCTAAATCCAGGGCTGGTTTTGCCTCTGCAGTTTTGCAGGGCCTCCTTACCAACCCTTAATCTGTGATCCTTCCTTCCCCCCTTTGTCTTCTTACTGGGCTTTGGAAATCAACCCATATGTGAGGACTGCAACAGTGAAACATGAAGAACATAGTACAGTTCTGTACACTTACCTTAAATGTAGATGTTCGAGTGTATTCACTGTTGCAGTCCTGGATGTTCATCGTGTTTCACTGTTGCAGTCATTACACTCGGGTTATCCTGCTGGCAGGCTACCCGCAGTCGGCCTGAATACTAAAGTCCTGGTCCGGTGTCGGTTGCTGTCGCCTCTTCCCTGACGTCAGTGCGCCAGAAGTATATAAGATGCAGCCAACGCCATTTTCTCCAGTCTTTCTTGCCACGCGGTGCCCGAAGCAAAAGCAGTTCGCATGTGCCGGTCGGCCAACTCCTGATATTTTCAAAATTGAATTTCAGATCTGAAGTCTTCAATAAAGCTAAGTACCCCGTTGGGGAAACTTTTTTCTTGCTTCAGACCGATGTCAGAAAAAGTTAACAATTGTATGTCTTGTAGGAAGTAAATGCCTGATAAGGATTTTCATTCTTAATGTATTCCTTGCCTAGGCCCTGACCACGGCGTTGCTAGTTGTTGGTTTTGTGCTAGATTTAACCAACGCACTATTAAGCGTCGGTAGGATTTTGCATTTCATTACTTTGGCCGAAGGTTTAACTATATAATGCCGTCGGAACAGCTGACCGGAGTTAATAAATAGCGCAAGGAGAGAAAAAAAAGGACATGCATCCTAGGTCCAAAACCGACAACGAAGCCTCCTCTAGGCCAGTTGCCGGTTCTCAGTGAGGCACCTTCGCAGCCCCTGACACCCGCTACTCAGAGCCACAGGCCACCTCTGTCTCCCACGTGGAGACAACTAGGCCTCTGGATACTCAAGGTATTGGGCCTTCGGAAATTAATCCCTCAGATGGGTCTGGAGCCGCTGAGCAGGCATCAGCTTCTGAGGGTGTTTTCAGACCTACACAGCTTGATATCAAGCCAACCTCAGCATCCAAGACAAAGACTAAAACAGCTTTAAAGACAAAGAAAGAAGTACAGCATTCTCCTGGACAGACTTCCATGCCTAAGAAACAGATGCTCAAAATGGCCGAAGACCTAATTACTTTGATCAGGGGTTCCCATCCCCCCCCCCCCCGATAAAAGGCCTAGGCAAGACACTGATTATGATTCCTCTTATCAGTTTTCCATTTCCTCTGGACTCCTGTTCAGAACAGGGATTCTCTGTTCCTCCCTATGAGGACTCTGATGCTGAAGAAACTATCCCTTCAGCCTCTCCTCCTGGGGGCTATTCTTTTGGGGAAACCCTGCACACCATGAGGGAGCATTTACACTGGGAGAGCCAAGATTATTCAGAATCTAAGAAAAGGCTCAGAGATTTTCTTTTATTGCCTCAGCACAGACCTCTTGCTATTCCACCTGTACTAGACATTGTTGATGATGTATTTTTAGAGTTCAGTCTGTCTCCTGACTCTTTACCCCCTGCACCAGTTAAGCCAGATAGGTACTACAGGGTTCCAGATTCTCACAAATTTCTATATAAAAACCCTGCTGTTGACCCAGAAATTATTTCTCAGGGTCCCAAAGGGGTCAAGGCTTCCACTGCAAAAAACCCTGTCCCCCTCTGATAGGGATTCTAGAGAACTGGACAGATGGGGGGAAAAAAGTTTGCACCTCTGCTACTTTGGCCGTAAGGGCTGTAAATTGCCAGTTTCATATGTTTAAATATCAGCAATACCTAATGTCTCTACTAAAACAGAAAATGCAGACAAACTCAATGTCCTGAAAACAAAGAAATGCAGGATTTATTGCATGCAGCTGAACAAGTGGGAAAGCATACTTTGCAATGGGGTTTTGATTCACTAGAGGCCTCTTGCAGGGCCGCTGTTACAGGCTCTGTCATTCGAAGGCATGCTTGGTTAAAAGAACAGAATCTGTCTGATCATGTTAAAGCAAAATTATTGGATGCTCCATTACAGCATGATACTTTGTTTGGTGTTAAGGCAGAAGAGGTGTTAAAGAAAATGGAGGATAAAGCAAAATCTATGCAGACAGTAAAGGATTTCTTACAGGTTCAGCCACCGAGATTTAGCAGGAACTGGCCTTCTAAGAATTGGTCCTTTCCAGTGTCAGACAGACCACAAAGAGGCAAATACAGATGCCCTAGAGGCAGATCTCAGCCCCAAGGCTCATACAGGCCCAAACAAATGGGGTGCTTCTACCTCCAAAAGCGGAGAAGACAAATCACAACCATATAGGAAACAGTCCCAATGACTTCCCACTGCCAATGCCAAGAACTCATCTTTTGGCAGCACCCTTAGGGGGAAAGCTAGCACTTTTTTCACACAATTGGCACATGATCACCCAGGACAAATGGGTACTGAATATTGTTTCTCAGGGATACAGGTTCCATTTTCACACCCTTCCAAAGGCAAAAGGTATGCCAGACCTGCCACACAATCAATGGACAGAGGCACAAAAACAAATTTCATCTCTCATGGACATGAGGGCTATTCAGCGAGTACCACAGCAAGAGCAGGGACAAGGATTTTACTCAAGGCTTTTCTTGGTACCCAGAAAGGACAAAGCATGGAGACCAATACTGGACCTGTCTATTCTAAATACTTTTCTGGATGTTCCAAAATTCAAAAGGTTGACACTGCAGCAACTTCTGCCCATGCTGGGCAAGAAGGCTTGGTTCGTAACTTTGGACCTCAAAGAGGCATACCTGCATGTCCTGATCAGACAATCTTGCAGAAGATACCTCAGATTCATAGCTGGCTCAATGCACTATCAATTCTCTGCACTGCCCTTTGGCTTATCTACTGTGCCCAGGGTCTTCACAAACTGCCTGGCACCAGTAATTACATTTTGCAGACAAAGAGGAATTCACATTTATCCCTACTTGGACGACTGCCTTATTCAAGCAGAGAGCAAGGACATTCTACTAAAGTATCTGGCGTTTGTAAAAAGATTACTAATTTGCCTAGGGTACACAGTAAACAAAAAGAAATCAAAACTAGTGCCCGCTCAAGAGATATTCCTGGGTGCAAGCTTAAATACAACTGCCCAGATGGCTCATCTCACGCCAGACAAACAAAGGCAACTGACTTATTACTTCCAGAACATGGCAACAAAGACCCAGTTATCTGCAAGAAAAATTCTGCAGGCTTTGGGCTTCATGGCATCCTGCATTCTGCTAATTCCATATGCAAGACTGCATATGAGGAAGCTACAATGGTATCTAAAAAGTGTTTGGACTCAACATTGCCACTGCCTGGAAACATTAATTACCCTCATTCCCTGCCTGCAGCAGGAGTTTCAGTGGTGGACACTGGCCTGTCACCACAACAAGGGACAGCCATTCACTTTTACTACAGCCAGGCAGACACTAACAACAGGTGCATCGGATTATGCCTGGGGGGCACACATGGCAGGAAAATGTATTCAGGGCACATGGCCCGCAAGCCAAATGCATCGTCATATCAATCAAAAAGAGATGCAAGCAGTACATAATGCCCTAACAGCCTTCAAGGATCTTCTCCATCCAGGACAACTATTGCTAAAGACGGACAATACTACAATCATGTGGTACATAAACAAGCAAGGGGGCACACATTCCTACCCTTTTTTGCAGGCAAGCCATGACTTTGTGGAACACGGCATTGACTTACCAAGTACATCTGCAAGCACAATTCCTGCCAGGAAAGACAAATACTCTGGCAGACGAACTAAGCAGAAACCTCATGGACCCTCACGAGTGGAAACTAGATCCACAAGTCTTCAGCATGATAACAAGGAAATGGGGATGCCTAGACATAGATCTATTTGCCTCCCCTCACAACTACCAACTACAGAGATTCTGCACAAGGACTTATCACAATCAAGCATGGAAGGTGGATGCTCTATCATTCAGCTGGAAAACCCTTACAGTATATGCCTTTCCTCCACTACCTCTCCTCCCCAAGGTACTCCTAAAGGTCAGACAAGAGAAGCCAAAAATGATACCGCTTGCCCCAGACTGGCCACGCCAGCACTGGTACCCAATCCTAAAGAGCTTGTCTCAAGGCTCAGCCTGGACTTTACCTCAAATTCCTCATCTTGTGACCAAACAAAATAATCAGATCCTACACAGTGAAATCAGAACCTTAAATCTGGCTGCATGGCAAATAATATAACCACTCAGAACACTCCTCTCTCAAAAGCAGTTATGGATGTTATTTTGAAAGCCAGGAGGCCCAGCACCAGAAATTCTTATGCAGAAAAATGAAAGGGATTCTGTGCTTGGAACTAGGCGCAAGAAATTGACCCGCTTGTTCCAAATATTCCTCAGATTTTACAATACCTAACTGTGATGCTGGACAAAGGCCTATCCTTCTCATCAATTAAGATCCATGCCTCTGCCATTTCAGCTCATTACAGTATGGAACCACCTATTTTTTGACATCCACTGCTAAGGCAGTACCTGAGAGGGGCCAAAAACATAAGACCCCCAAGGAGAGCACCGATACCTACATGGGACCTCAATTTTGTCTCGGAAAAGCTCCCACTACCTCCTTTTGAGCCAGCCAATACAGCCGAGATAAAATTCTTATGGAAAACAGCTCTGCTCCTAGCAATAACTTCAGCAAGAAGAGTCTCAGAGTTACAGGCATTAATGGCTGTGGAACCTTTTATCATTTTCCATCCGGACAGGGTTTCTCTAAGGGCAAACCCAACATTTATGCCAAAGGTAGTATCCAGTGTGGCTCTTAATCAAACCATTCATTTGCCTACTTTCTATCCAAATCCCCAGAATAAAGGGGAGAAACTACTGCATTCTTTGGACATACGCAGACAGCTATGCTTCTACCTGGAAAAAACTAAAGCTTTCAGAAGACTGAGCAGCTTTTAGTAGCATATGCTGCAGGATCACAAGGAAAGGCTATCTCAAAGCAGACTATTTCAAAATGGATAGGACCCTGCATTCATTTCTGCTATACACAACATGGCAAATCAGTGCCTAAGGGCATTAGGCCACATTCGACCAGGGCAGCAGCCACCTCAGCAGCCTTCCTCAGGAGTGCCAACCAAGGATATTTTGGAAGCTGCTACTTGGACTTCAGTGCACACTTTTACCAAGCACTACCACTTGCCTCTTTACTCTAAATCCAGAGCAGGCTTTGCCACTGCAGTTCTGCAGGGCCTCATAGCCGCTCCTAATTCTATTTAGACCCAGCCGCCCAACCTCAGCTTTGGGATTCTACCCAAGTGTAACAACTGCAACAGTGAAACATGATGAACATAGTACAGTTGTGTACCTACCATAAATATTCACTGTTGCAGTCCAGGTTACCCACCCACCATCCCCCTTTCTTTGCTGGGACTTATCTGTACTTTTCTATTCTATACAACCTATGTGGCGTATTTGCTTGTAGATGAAGGTATTGTTTATTTTAGTGCATGCTTTTTATAAGCAATGTTTTTAGCCTACCCTTTTGGGGGCACCTCACATCTGGGGCAAGCAAAACTGAAGAAAATGGCATCTTATATACCCCTGGCGCACTGACGTCAGGGAAGAAGCGAAGCAACCGACACCGGACCAAGACTTTGGAATTCAGGCCGACTGCAGGTAGCCTGCCAGCAGGATAACCCGAGTGTAATGACTGCAACAGTGAATACACTTGAACATCTACATTTATGGTAGCTACACAACTGTACTTTTCCCACCCACCATTCCCCCTTCCCCTTCCATTCCCCTTTTTTTCCTAAGGCACAGACTATAGATTATTATTTTTTGTATGACGTGTCCAGGGTGCTGCCATTCCTGGGTTAGCCTTCTTCTGGGGGCTCCTGACAGTTAAGGCAAGAAAAACTGAGGAAATGGCATCGACTGCCTCCCTTTTATACCTGACGTACTGACATCAGTTTTACAACCGGTGGCAGCAGACATCATATACCAAGGACTCTGGTATTCGGGCTGACTGAGGGCTACCTGGAGCCGGATAACCCATATGTGAGGACTGCAACAGTGAACACACTCGAACATCCACATTTATGGTAAGTTTACACAACTGTACTTGGTGGAACATTATGAAGAATTTTCATGTCTTTTCAGGGTATAAATTTAATGAAGATAAAACAAAGGGTATGTACCCATACATTAACTGGTTCAGCAATGTTTGTATTTATAGAGATATGATAAAGTGAAGTATATACGAGTACAGATTGAATAGGATTCTGTTGTGGCAGCTAAAGATGTATGGGAAGAGACTAAACAAAAGATAATACGAAAACTGGAAACAACTTTATGGATAGCAAGATATAAGAAGTTAAAATGCTTTTCGGCCCTTTATTTTTATATACAGATTAGGCATATTTTTATCAACCAGGAGGAGAAAATGTGAGCAGTAATTAATAAAGAATTGAAGGATTTTATGTGGAAAAAGAATAGGGCAAGGGTCAATTGAGATAAGCTGTTTCTTCCAATAGAACAAAGTGGCTTAGGATTACCTGTTTTGAAGGGATATTTTTGAGCTACACAGTTAAGGCTCATATACTTGAGCAGAAAGTTTTAAATCAAAATGGAAAGGGATAATGATGAAGCAGGTGG
Organism: Protopterus annectens; assembly: GCF_019279795.1. Classification (NCBI taxonomy): domain Eukaryota; kingdom Metazoa; phylum Chordata; order Ceratodontiformes; family Protopteridae; genus Protopterus; species Protopterus annectens. Next base: position 29,431,517 of record NC_056738.1, on the reverse strand, counting down.
GAAGTTCAATAAGTAAGGAGAGAGAGTGGAATTTTGGATGCAGATCCGTAAGGAGAGTAACCGCAGCCATACCAGAATGTTATATGCATAAAATAGCAGAAAGTATTTTAAGAAAGAAGCCAACGTGGGAATGGAGAAAGGAGATTTTGAAAGTAAGGGTTACTGCATTTACAGGTACAGAGAATAGGCAAGATGGGGCTGGAATTTACTGGAGAAAACTGGCAAAGGAATCAATTTATTGTGAGATGATAACTAGAGATGGAAAAGTAATAGAATGCTAAGGAGGCCAAGAAGACATTTGGAATGCAGGCTAGAGATGGCCATCCCTGTCATGGATTGATATCAGAGTATAGCCAGAGTGAAAGAGTTAGGGGAATCCTAAGTGAAAGACCTGCTCAAGTAGAGTTTTTAGTTCATTGTAGAACAGAAGCTACTGTTAGAGATAATTAGTAAATATAAAAATTATTGCACAATAACTTGGAATCGATCAGTGGAGACTGGAAAAGACTGGGAAGAAAGCTTGGGTAAGGAATTCACAAGGCACCAATGGGAGGACATGTGTATGACTACCAAGCATGCAACAAAGTCAAGATTTTTATACCCCAAGCAGACTCAAAATAATTTTTTCTCAGCTTCATGGCAAATCTTGGAGTTGTGATGGGGAAGAAAGAGGTAACTGGTAATGTAATGAGTTGGCAGATAATGAAATTCCTTTTAGAGTACTCTGTCTGAAATATTGGGTGAGCAGATAGGTATAATTAAGGAAATTATTTGTTTCATTTGGGTTACACGATCTAAATTGGTTAGACATAATAAGGCCATGTAAAGTTTAACTCTGGTAGCTGCCAACAAAGTAGTTTCTGGAAAATTGAAATCAAAGTCTAAACCAGCTGTACTTGAAGTATTGAGTTTTGTAACAGAGATGTAAGAAATGGAAGTGGGCTCTTTAAAAATAGTAGGAAAAAATTACGAATAAAAAATAGAAATTGTGGGAACAGTACATGCAGATTTATGTTTTGGAGGTGGAGGAGGAGTGAGGTTTAAGGGAATGCAAGAACTGAGCAATTTTTACAATGCTGTATTGATAACTATACAAAAGAATATATGGGATGTATAATGTTTGTAACTGGGAACATGTTAACATGTTTTATTTTCTTTGACATAAATGTACGTTTGCCTCTGTCTTAAGCGAATATTCAGTAAAGATGTTAAAATATATTTTCCTATGCTTGCCTATCAATCCTACTTAACTTAGACTACTATACTTCTCCCATTAATGTCTACTACCCATAACTGCATCCCTCCACAGTTCTTCCATGGCACACTATTAGCTATCCATACATTCTTCTGATTCTCAAATAGGCCACTACTATATCTTCTGTCACTAGTTTTTCTCACTATACTCACATTCTCAAGCACTGTCGCAAGTCTTACATACCTTCACCTATTACACAGTACTTAAACCGGAGTATAACAACATATATATCTTATATCTCCTCTAGCCTACTCAACGTTAATTACATTAGCACTCTGTAATACAAGCAAACTGCACATGCACGACCATTATCCAAAATCATTTATAAACTCAAGCCCAAATTTAACTGGCTCTTCAGTAACCATGTTGCTAACTGGACAATAATGTTGGGAGGGGATGTGCAGTCCTATTCCTGGACCCAGTCATCAAACCCCAGAACCCACCAAACTAGCCTCACACATCTGAAACTGCAACAGACTACCTCTTCAACCACCAAAGACCTAAATACTACAGAGTAACTTAAGAAGCTTCTCTAACATCATCACCGTCATCATCATCTTTCGGCTTTTCCCGTTAGGGGTCGCCACAGTGGATCATCTCTTTCCATTTCTTCCTATCCTCTGCATCTTGCTCTGTCACACCAACCGCCTGCATGTCCTCTCTCACCACGTCCATAAACCTTATCTTAGGCCTTCCTGTTTTCCTCTTACCTGGCAGTTCCATCCTTAGCATCTTTTTCCCAATATACCCATCACCCCTCCTCAGCACGTCCAAACCAACGCAATCTCGACTCTCTTGCTTTGTCTCCAAACTGTCCAACATGAGCTGAGCCTCTAATATATTGATTCCTAATCCGATCCATCCTAGTCACACCGAGTGCAAATCTTAACATCTTTAACTCTGCCACATCCAGCTTTGACTCCTGCCTTTTTGTCAATGCCACTGTCTCCAACCCATATAACATAGCTGGTCTCACTACTGTCTTGTTGACCTTCCCTTTCACTCTTACTGGTACCAGTCTGTCACAAATCACTCCTGACACTCTTCTCCACCCATTCCACCCTGCCTGTACTCTCTTCTTCACCTCACTTCCACATTCACCATTACTCTGAGCTGTTGATCCCAAGTACTTAAACTCGTCCACCTTTACCAACTCTATTCCCTGCATCCTCACCATTCCTCTACCCTCCCTCTCATTTACACACATATGTTCTGTCTTAGCCCTGCTGACCTTCATTCCTCTGCTCTCTAAAGCATATCTCCACCTCTCCAGAGTCTCTTCAACCCGATTCCTACTCTCACTACAGATCACAATGTCATCTGCAAACATCATAGTCCACGGGGCCTCCTGTCTGATCTCATCTGTCAACATGTCCATCACCACTGCAAATAAGAAAGGACTCGGAGCTGATCCTTGATGTAATCCCACCTCCACCTTAAACGTATCTGTCACTCCCACTGCAGTCCTCACCACTGTCACACTACCCTCGTACATATCCTGTACCACTCTTACATACTTCTCTGCCACTCCCAACTTCCTCATACAATACCACAACTCTTCTCTAGGCACCCTGTCATATGCTTTCTCCAAGTCTACAAAGACACAATGCAACTCCTTCTGACCTTCTCTGTATTTCTCCAATAACACTCTCAGAGCAAACATTGCATGTGTAGTGCTCTTTCCTGGCATGAAACCATACTGCTGATCACTAATCATCACCACCCTTCTTAACCTAGCTTCTACTACTCTCTCCCATAACGTCAAGCTGTGACTGATCAATTTTATCCCTCTGTAGTTACTGCAGCTCTGCACATCACCCTTATTCTTAAAGATAGGTACCAAAACACTTTTTCTCCACTCCTCAGGCATCCTCTGACTTTCCAAAATTTCATTAAACAATCTAGTTAAAAATTCCACTGCCATTTCTCCTAAGCACCTCCATGCTTCCATTGGGATGTCATCTGGGCCAACAGCCTTTCCATTCTTCATCCTCTTCATAGCTGTCCTTACTTCCTCCTTGCTAATCTGTTTTACTTCCTGATTCACTATCCCTACATCATCCAACCTTCTCTCTCTCTCTCTCTCATTCTCTTCATTCATCAGCCTATCAAAATACTCTTTCCATCTACTCAACACACTCTCCTCTCTTGTGAGTACCTTTCCCTCACTATCCTTTATCACCCTTACTTGCTGCACATCTTTCCCAGCTCTGTCCCTCTGTCTAGCCAATCAGTACAGGTTCTTTTCTCCATCTTTAGTGTCCATTCTCTCATACAACTCTCCATACGCCTTATCCTTAGCTTTCGCCACCTCTCTCTTTGCCATGCGCCTCATCTCCTTATACTCACGTCTACTTTCTTCATCTCTTTGACAATCCCACTTCTTCTTCGCCAGCCTCTTCCTCTGTGTACTCTCCTGTACTTTCTCATTCCACCACCAGATCTCCTTGTCCTCCTTCCTCTGTCCAGATGTCACACCAAGCACCTTTCTAGCAGTCTCCATTACTAGTTCTGCTGTAGTTACCCAGCTATTCGGTAACTCTCCACTGCCCCCCAGTGCCTGTCGTAACTCTTTCCTAAACTCCACTTCACAATCACCCTTTTTTAACTTCCACCATTTAATCCTTGGCACTGCTTTCACACTCCTCCTCCTCTTCTTGATCACCAACGTCATCCTACAGACCACCATTCTATGCTGCTTAACTACACTTTCCCCTGCCACCACTTTACAGTCTCCAATCTCCTTCAGACTGGCCCTCCTACATATCTTTAACAAAATCACAGAAGTTCAAATTAAAAAAGCAGGTGGAGTTGCTGTTTTCTACAGAAATATTTTATATCTCTTCACTAACCATGATACTATACCCACAATGCTGAACTTTTTATCTCACTCTGCATAAGTCTCTAGCTGTCACTAAGGTCTGTACATGTACACCACCTGGTCTATATGTATCATCTAGTCACAATGTTCCCATCCTGGAAGAGATTCTCCGCTGAATCCTAGCTAGCATAGGAGTAGAAACCATCTTGCTAGAGGATGTTAACCTAGACTAGCAAAAGATAGTCCTAGAAAACCCAGCAAATTCAGTTCAGCCATACGGCTTTTTTCAGTTGATCAAAACGTCATCTAAAATTAACAAGGCCACATCTAAAGAATCCATTCTAGACAGGATTCTAACATCCATCCAAAACACTGTTCCTACGTGAGGCACCCTATCTGGTAGCCTAAGCGACCATCAGCTAAGCTACATAATTAGACACCTGAAACAGCCCTACAAGGTTCATCATTACAACAGAGTCAGAAACCTCAGTAACTTCCATAAGGACTTTTACTTCCATCTTTTTCCAGATCATCTGGGTTCCTCTTAAAACAATTCCTCTTGATGAAACAGTAGAGTTAATCAGTATTTCTGAGCATGCTGGCAGAGCAAGCACCATTAAGAATTAAGAGTTCAAAACAAACCCGACCCTTGGTTAACTAACAAAACACACCTCATGCAGCATGGAGATAAAGCCTGGAGGTCATAGCTACAAACCAGATCTCAAACATAGATACAACAATATGGGCAGTTAAGAAAACATTGCAAACAATGCATAAAATAGGACAAAAAAAACTTATTATAGCAACACCAAAATTTGTCATTGAACAATCCAAAAAATTTATAGAAATCAGTAAATACATTTCTCAATCTAGGAAAATCAGCCTAATCAATAATTCCCAAAGGATTGTGTCACAGTTTACCTCACTCATTGAAACCACAACAGACCTTCACTCTAACTGCAGTGCCAACGTCTTTAATTAAAAAATATCTATGCACCCATAAGACAACAACCACGTACCCTAACCAGCTTCCATTTGAATAGCTCATACTTGCTGTAGATAGCCTTGGTATATCCTGTTCTGATTCTAATAAACCACTCTATCCAAGAAAAAATGTCCCTACCATGTGGAAAAATCCTGTATAAAAACCCTCCATAATGGTGGCTCATCAACCGAGATCACAAGCTATAGACGAGTCGCCGTTCAGTCCTCAGTGTCTCTTTAACTAAACTCTCTTCCTATGGGCTGTCACCTTACTCACTTAACTGCTTTCTTAGTTACTGAAATAATAGGTTCCCATCAGTGAAATTATTTATTTATTTATTTATTTATTTATTTGACATTTGTTAACCAGGATAGTCCATCTGAGCAGAGTAGTAAACAAGAAAATTTGCAAAATTGAAGATGAATACAATGAAACATTTACAATAAAACAGTTAAGCAGATGTAGGTAAAGCTTCACAGTACAATATAGTAAGAGGCATTATAACACTGAAGAAAGAACATAGCAAAGAAATATACAATAAAACATTTGAATGAATTACTGTAACATACACATTGGGTATTCTTAAGGGGGCAGTTGTACAACATGGAGCAGTTAAGTGAGTTATGGTAGTAGGGAAGGGAAAAATAGAGAAGATAGTGGTAGAAAAAGGGGTGGGTTCATGTGGGATGATTACAGAGGCAAATCCATGTGCTATTAAGGTAACTTTTGAGAGTTTTCTTGAATTTGTGGATGTAGGAAATGTTTCTAAGTTTCACGGGGAGCTTGTTCCATGCAAGATCAGGGAAGTAGCTGCAGACATTTTGTCCAATACATTTTTTTTAGGTTTGTAAATTTGTAAGAGACATTGGTCAGAGCTTCTGAGGGATCAAGGAGGCCTATAGAGGGAGACAAGTGAGGAAATGCTAGGGCAAGAGGAGGCCTTATTCAAAATAGTATGGATAATGAGATGTTGGGTTAGGAAACTCTAGCCAGCTGAGTGTCTGGAGAGTGTGACAGTGGTGTGATCTTGAGGGCAGATTGGCTGCAAATCTAGCAACTTTGTTGTAGGTGGTTTCAAGTTTGGAAAGTAGTGAAGACTGTAGGTTGGTTAAAATTTGAGAGCTGTAAAAGAGGTTGGGGAGAAGGTAAGCTTGGGCTAGTGATATCCTGGAGTTGGTGTGAGGAACGGAACATTTTGTTTCTATAGTGTAAATCAAGCTTTTGGTGTGTTTTCTTGATGCTGTTAGGTACATGAAGGTCAAATTTTAGTTGATTGTCCACTATAACTTCAAGCAGTTTAGTTTCTGATTCAGCTATCATCATAGTGTTGTTGGGGCAAGAGATGTTGAATGAGGATTTAAGATGATAAAGGGATTTTGGGAGGAAGAGAAGTGATTTTGTCTTTTTAGAGTTTAGTACGAGTTAGTTGTTAGTAAGCCATGTTTCAGTGAGGTTGAAAGATGTTTGTGGCAGGGTTAATAGGTCATTGGGAATGTCAGCGATAGAAATGATGGTGGTGTCATCTGTGTTCTGTATGAGGGAAGACTTAGGACAGGATGTATGAAGTTGGTTAGTAAACATGTTAAAAAGGAAGGGGCCTAAAATAGAGCCTTGAGGGGTGCCCATTTTGATGGGGAGAAAAGGAGAAAGAGCAGAGTGACATTTTACAGATTGCAGTCTGTGAGGTAGCTATTGAAGCAGGAAATAGTTGCTGAGGAGAGGTTGAGTTGAGATAATTTGGAGAGGAGGATGGGGTGAGAGACAGTGTCAGAGGCTTTGGAGAGATCTAAAAGGATGCAGGACACTCATTTATTATTGTCTCTAGCTAGGGAGATGGAGTTAGTAAAGGAAATAGTAGTGGTGTTGTGTTGGGGGCGGAAGCCATGTTGAGTAGGGGTAATTAAGTTTTCATGAGTAAGATAAGCTGAGATTTCTTTATAAACACAGTGCTCAAGAATTTTGGAGAGGGGAGAGAATATGGCAGTTGGTCGATAATTAGAGAGGTGAACAGAATTCCACCTTTGTGGATTGGTATAGTGTGGAGCTTTTTTCAGAAGGCAGGAACAGTAGATTCACTAACTGAGTGGTTTATGAGGATGGAAACAGGATATGCTCTGGCGTCAGCAGCAGCTTTTAGGAAGAGAGACAGCAGGTTGTAAGCTGAAGGAGAGCCTGGTTTAAGTTTGATAAGAAGTTTTTTAGCTGGTTGCCATGGGTTTTAGTGAGAAAAGGACTGGTTTGCATTCCAGGGTGGTAGGGGGGTGTGCGGCTGGTTGGGTGGACAGTTTGCATAAGTTTGCTGATGGTATGTATGAAATATGAATTAAAAATTAAAGCTGTTTCAGGGAGTGTGTTATTGCAGCAGGGATTGGGAGTTGAAGGATTTCCTGGGTGGAGAATTTTGTTGACAGTATTGCAAAATGTTTTAGAGTTCCTGGGTTCACTATCTTGGGGTGAGAGATAATAGTTATTTTTTTCAGAGTTTGAGTTTTTTGGTTACATTTTGGAGTTCCTTATATTGTTGGAAGTGTGTGGGAAATTTGGTCTTAGTCCAGAGTTTCCAGGCGCAATCTCTGTTATGGATAAGAGACTGAGTAGAGTTAGAGAGCCAAGGGGAGCACCGTGATTTGACTCTGACAGCTGTGGGACGGGCAAGGTTGTTCAGAATGTTTAGCAAGATGTAGTTGAATTGAAGGACAGCTTAATCTAGAGGTAGGGAAGAGAGGAAAGACCAGAGAGAGAGAATTACTGAATGTATATGGTTGAAGTTGGTTATCATTCGGCACTCTTTACATTTATGAGGTCTAGAGAGGTGGAGGGAGAATGTTTGGACACATATAGGGCAGTGGTCACTGATTGAGTTTAATAGGGATTCAAGGTAGTGATAGAGGTCAGGCTTAGAGACAATTATCCAATCCAAGATAGAGCAGGTATTTGTGGGTTTATGAAGAAAAGTGGGTGAAGAGGTAAGTTGGGTGTATCCATATAGGTTTATGCTGGTGGTGGGAGAGTTAGAGATGAGGGTGAGCCAATTAATGTTAACATCACGTAGTATTATTGTTTCATTATGTATATAGTCAGCCATCCACGGTAGGATTTGTTCTAATATGGGTATGATCTCTCCAGAGGGATGATTTCTCCTCTTTCCTTCCTCTAACTGTTGGAGTCTCACAAAACCCCATCCTCGGACCACTGCTGTTTAACTTAATTTATCAGCAAGCTAAATACAGCAGTCAAAGAGAAACCATAGTGCAATATACTGATTACACCACTCTAGTTGGCACTACCCATGCTCCAAACCTTCGCTGGGAAATCCTTCTCCACAGACACCCGACATCTGCAGCAATTGGAGAGACCTCAAAAGTTCCTCACCAAAAGGATAAAGGGACTCCAAAATCTGTCATATGCTGCCAGATTGAAGAAACTCCAGCTCTATTCAGTCGCATACCGTCTGCTCAGAGGTGACATGTGCCTGACATACAAGGCCATGTCCAACCCGGAATTAATGGACATGCTCCACCTCAAAAAATCCAAATCCACCAAAACCACTAGAGCAAGCGACTTAAACCTTAGCACGGATATAAATGGAACGTGCTGGAGGGATAGATTTATCACTCAGAGACTCCCTATGCTGTGGAATAAAATCCCGGTCCATGTGAGGCAGAGCACCTCGCTGACTCTGTTCAAGAGAAATCTAGACCTGTGGATGGGAGATCGTAGGTTTACCCCGGGAATCATATCTGTGTCACTGCTGGACAGAGGCACAACAAACTAATGGGCACAGTATTTTTTCATATAAGGGGTGGCGTAAGCCACAAAAATTTGGGCTAGGCTTATAAATGCCTTAGGGCAGATAGCCTAGTATAAACCTATGAACCTATGAACCTAAGACATTTTGTTGGACAACTCCTCTTGAATCCAAAATAAATAAACAAACTGGTACTCTGCACTCAAATTTCTTTCTTCTCCCAAAAACTGTCTTTCATATACTGTCATCCAACAAGACCAATATAGAACTGGTATCCCCCAACAAAATCCTAGGTGCGATTGTAAACTAAAACCTGAAATTGGATCTCCACCTTCAGTAAGCCATAAAGAAGACAAGCTAGGCTGCCTCTACACAGTAAAACATTACCTCATTGACTTTGCTAGACAAAATATAGCCACTTATTTTCTAATTCCCCACCATATTGTATGGCTTTCCTATCCTGACCAATCTCAACTCCTATCAGCTAAACTAGAACAGTGCTCCAGTAAAGCCAAATTTGCTTATAGCCAACAATATATATATATATTTTCTGTCTAAAACAACTAAACTTGCCCAAACTTAATTCTGTATTGTACTCATAATTAATGACAACTTGACAACCTTCAACCTACTGCAGAACCCTGAAAAATTCCCATCTCTTTATTCAGTCATTCAGCTTTACGCTAATAGGAGACCTCTATGCTCCACTGACAAACGAATACTTTCCATAACTAGACATTATAACAATACAGGATACTCCCTGTAGTCGCACTGCATTGCTGATCACTGGAATATCATCCTACTCCACTTAGGAACAGTGTGTAACATGAAAGAGTTTAAATGTCAACTGAAGCAACATTTGATAGATAAATTTCTCTGCACCTGCACCACTCCTGGTTAAACTGGAACTGATATAGCTCTATGAATTCTTTGTGTGACACTCTGCTGCACAGTAACTAATGTACTATTTTATTTACAGCTATAGCCTCCTCTTCTTCTATTATCTCATCTCTTGTATCTTCATTGTACCTCCTCCCCTCCTTCCTTTCTTTGGGCTGTACTATAGCAATAACCCACGCCTGGGTGTGGGTAATGCTGGATTTACCCACGGTTGGCGTGGTTTGGTCCCGAGGCAAGCCCGAGGACCAAACAAAGCCAACCGTGGGTAAATACAGCATTACCCACACCCAGAAGTGGGTTATTGCTACTATGACATTATTTAAGAAAAGAAACTATTACTTTTCTTAAATAATGGCATAGTATAACGCCTGTTTACTGCCCTTCCGCAGATGTCTGGCATCCATGTAGTTCTGATGTACTGCGCCTGCGCAGTACATCAGAGTTGAGCAAAAGCAACGGAGAAAGCAAGATCTCCGTTGCTTTTTTTTTACTGTTTCACTATGTTAAATGGGTTTAACATAGTGAGACAGCTTTAAAATAAGCAACGGAGATCTCCGTTGCTTATTTTAAAGCTGTCTCGCTATGTTAAACCCATTTAACATAGCGAGACAGTGTTTTAAAAGTAAAGTTATACTAATGGAAAAAAGTCCGGGCGACCGGACCTTTTTCCATTAGTATAACTCGATTTACAATCTGCACGCTGGCCAATCAGCGTGCACGTTTTGGGGGGGGTCATCAATAACTCTGTATCTTATCTTTCTGTCATAGAGTTTGAACAAGTCTTTATAATAACAAATGTTCTTAATGTAAAACCTGACATTTTGTGCACACTAATGATGTTGCACTGCATATACCCACAATGTTTTAAAACAAAAATATATTCATACACAATCCACGTAACTTTTATTATTTATTTTTAATTGAAGCTGTTTGTACACGATGTAACTAATGTCAAGGATGTCTAAATAATGAAACTGCTACTCATGAGTGAAACTAACTGTTAAGTGATGAAACAATGCAAGTGATGACCATGATATTTGTGTAATGGAGGTTTTCTACCTGGACTGCCACTGGAAAAGGGCACTGCTCAGTGGGACTTCCCGATAAATAAATGCCAATAAATATGACGATGCAGTGGTGCAGCGGTAGTATTGTCACCTCACAGCAAGAGGTTCTGCCGTTTGATTCTCTGATGCAGTGCCTTCTGTGTGGAGTCTACATGTCCTCCCTGCGTTCATGTTGGTTTTCTTCGGGTACTCCGGTTTCCTCCCCTGTTACAAAGACCTGCATCTAGAGCATTTCTCCCCGGGCCTCTGCTGAAAATTGGCTTTGTTCCAAGTCAGACTTTCCGGGTAAACAAATGTTAAAATAAAATAAAATAAATAAATATTCTTGGAAGATGTTTGTGTCTTTGTGGGATTCTGACTGCACCTAGTCATGTTAACATTTTATGTGGTACTTTATAATGATATACCTGAAAGTATGTGGTATTCAGTTGTATTATTATGCTGCTCCAAGTCTGCAGTTATTTATAGTGATTACTGTCATGTTTGTCATGTATGTATTGCAAGCTTCATGTTTACATGGACTAAAAAGTAGCTAGAAAGCAGCAGACACAACATTGTTTTTCTGAGTGTCACTTCCAAGTAATACAGGGAGAAGCCTTAAGTAAGAGTAAGTCCATATCACCTCACCTCCAGCTGGGCTGTCCTAATTTTCTTTTTCTTCACATACTGTACGTTTTGCTTTTTTTTGGTGGATGTTGTTCTTCGGTGGTTTCTGCTTTAGCATTCATCAGTTAGACTGTTGCTTCTTCAGGTATGTCAGTCTGTTCTTTATATGCATCATTGCCTTTCATTATGTGTTATTAACTTATTAATTAGCTGATTGCCCAGATGTCCACCTGGACATAGGCATTTTTTAGAAAAGTCCCATAGAATTATTTTATTTGAGAAATTGTAAAATAATTAATAAAAATTATAAAGCACACCAGTTTTAAATTACATTAGCTACAAATTTAGTCATAGTCTGTGTAGAAGTTTGCACTAAAAGAAAATGAGTTATTATATTCTTTGATTATTTTGTACTCCTGGGACTTTTTTTTTTTTGCTCATAAATCCGTAAGCTACTCATGGAGGCAGAATTATGTAGCCATATGGCAAAGTGGTAATTTCACTGGAATTTTAGAGAGCAAAGGTTCATTAACAAATTTACTGAAACCACAAAGTTAGCTAACAGAGGATGTTTTGAAAGACTAGCTGATTGTATGCACATATCATATTCAGTTGTAAGACAAATTTATAGACGTCAGTTGTCATTATTTCCTAAGGAAGGTGGAAGACAGTAATGGAGCAAAGGAAAAAATGAAACCTGGCATGGAATAAGAAAAGAATAAAGTAGTATTTACAATGAAATCTAAAGGCTGTCGTTCCAGACAGCCAGCACCCTGTGACATTAACACAAACCAGTGCCCTACCCCATTAGCTGTTCAAGTCAAGAGCAAAAAAAAAAAAAAAAAAATAGATTGTAAGTGCAGTTCAATCCAAGGGCCAAGATCGACTTTTTACAGTTAGATCCTCACCCCCCCCCCCATCTCTTCCACTGAAGTGCTGCTGTTCATTTGCTACAGTATAAACCACACTTGGACTACTACAGCGCTCATTGTTGACCACAAGCCGGTAGTGCATTAAACAGAGATCAGGATCGGCTGATCACACCACCTCCAACAATTTGCACCTGGGGCAGTTGGTCTCTCCTCATCCTAGCTACACTACTACCTGATGGCATGCTGCGCATTTGATCAGCTGTCCATGCAGCATTAGTCATGTTGGCATCAGGTGTCAGCACTCACATCACTTTTTGAGTAGTGTTAAGCAAGTCATAGCCTGATGGCATTCTACTGAGTTGCCTTCTATTTTCATCTAGTCTGTTTATAAAATTTTCCTTATTTTTATAGCTGGCACACGTCACAGTAAACTTATTATTTGTGAACATTGGTGACTGATGAAAGTGGAACGTAAGTATGCCATATTAAAGTCAAAGTAAACTTTATCATCACGTCGACAATACATAGACTACATTTAACATGACGATTATACACAAAATTCTATAGACTCAGATGACAAACAACAGTAATAAATACTTGCATTATTGTATTGATTTAACAGATTGTCACTCATTACTAGGTTATTAGCTTATTTTCACTGGACAAATTGCACAAAAGCGATTGATTTAAGGCTTACATTTATATTGCACAGTAAGACTGTTCAGTTTGATTACTGCTGACTTTTCTGTCTGGGTGCGGGTGAGACCTTGTTACAAATTGCACTGTAGAGACTTTTCAGTATTGTTTGGAGTACTGCCTTAATGCCCAGTGTGAAGGGTACTGTTCCTAGAGTTCAGTAACCTGATAGCTAATGGAAAGAAGCTGCTTCTGAATGTTGTGGTTTTGCAGCGTATGCATTGAAAGCACCTTCCTGATGGTAAAGAACAGCTTGTAAGCAGGATCAGTGCTATCCCTGATTATTTTCCTTGCCCTGCTGTGACATCTGGACATGTGCAGATCTTTGGTTAGAGATTCTGAAGTTGTTTTATGAGTCTGGAGGCTTTTTTTCCTCCTTGAGTCATTCCTAAAGTTCTTGCTTCTGAAAATGGATTCTAAATTTACCTTGCTCTTGTAGGAGATACCGTTGCACTTAGTTTTTTTACTGCATGCTGTCTTGAATAATGTTGAAAACATGATCTGATGTCAGTCTTCACTCAATCCTTGACTGTAGGGCTTGGTTCCAAGTCCTGGAACCGATTCAGCCGTTTACTTCAGCTCGTGCCTTCCAAACTCTCGAGCCAGGCTGTACCCATAATGTTCCTCTCAAAATTACCTCAGATCTAGTTCTCCACTGGGGGGTGTCAAACACGTTCAACCTTTCTCTCGAGCTAATGGTTAAGGTATTTACCTTACAGACAAAAAGTGCAGGGTTTGATTCTCATATGGGGTAACTGGCTAGACTTAAAATGGACCAAAAATGGCCCACAAGGGCAGTTAGCTAGTATGAATTTATGAAAATAATGTCCAGTTTGGTATATAAACAAACTGGTGAAACTCATTTTTTAAGGGTTTTGGAGGGTGGCCTAATGGTTAAGGTGTTTTGCCTTACAACCACAAGGTAAAGGGTTTGAGTCTCACAAGGGATAACTGGCTAGGCTTAAAATGGCTCGCAAAGGCAGTTAGCCTAGTACTAATCTATGAACCTAAGTAAGTTTTTTGCCTATTTAAAATCTCTTTTTTCAAAAATTTTCTTCATAGTAGTTTTCTTACTGTATACAGTTCCTCTCATTTTAGCTTCTTCCTAGCATGAGTGTGTATTTTTCTTGTTTTTCTTACTACCATTGATAGTTCCTCAGTACCATCATTGGTACATCCTTTACATTTTAAGGTACATCTTAAATACCATTGTTGGTATTTCCCACCCTTTCCTTCTTATTCTCTTAAAAAAAAAAAAACGTTTCTGCTAAAGTACGTGTGCGTGTGTGTGTGTGTGATTACGGCTGAAAATATGTTTCTCCAGCTAAATCCTCTAAAGGCATCTCTGGATTTAAAAGGTGTCAGAAATGTCAGGGTAAAATGCCCAAGTCTGACTCCCATACCCTTTGTGTCTGTTGTTTTGGGAAAGTCCACTTACAAGAAAGTTGTTCAGTCTGTCATGGCTTTTCTACTTGTACACTTACCGAGCGAAAGAAAAAATTGATACTCAGGACACTTTTAAAATCTGATTTCGAAGAGGCCATTTCTGGGTCTAGAACTGAAGCCAGCACTTCATCTTCCTCTTCTTCCACTGCTAGGAAAAGACCTTCTTTGTTTCCATGTACCTAAGAACCATCCAAGAAGGTTTCTAAAGGGCCTTCGGTGCCATAGAGTTCTTAGGCACTGAAAGGTATATCTGACTCAGCACCTACAAAATTATCGAAGCCGACAGTGACTTCCTCAGCACCCACAAAGATTTTGGTGCTGGAACAGTCAAAGCTGCCTTTGCTCCCAAGGACACAATATTGACCCCCTTTAAGGACAAGCCACCAAGCCCTTTCCTCGAAGTGAGACACCACCCAGGTCTCCTTCAACTGCCTCGATTCGATCTAAGAGTCTCTCGGAGGCCGACATTATGAGAATGATAGATCAGCTCCTGATGGCGAGGGGATTGTCCTCAGTTCCAAGCCACCCTGGTGTCAGAACTAGCCTACCTACGCCACCACCCGTTCCTCCTCTTCCAACTCCTATTGAGTTATTGGAGCCCTTAGTTCCAACACTCCTGGCATAGACAGTCTCTGCTCTCTGCTCTGGTAGCATCCTCTTCCCCAGAACTGAGAACTGCCTTGAGCTCCTCTGGGCTTTCAGCACTAGAGGCCTGCAAGGGTCGAGACTCTCTGGCTGGGTCCGGGGTGCAAGGGTTGCTTTCCTTAACTTCGGAGCCATCCATGTCCCTTGGTGCCTCGGCCATTGTCGGATTGTTCCAGGCTTCTGTTTTCCAGGATAGATCCACTTTGGTGGTTTCCTCTTTGGACATTTCCTCAGATCATCCTCCCAAGGAAGTACCTGTGAAGAAGAGGTGCAAGAAGAAGCACTTAGACACCCTGGAGAAGTTTTTCACCGAAGATACTGATTTTGATGAAGGGGAAGGTTCCCCCAAGTTACTCGTGGTGATGTTTCCTTCAGGGGCATATTAGAAATCCTGAAACGAAGGGTAGCTGGTCTTCCATCCAGCCTTCCATGGAAGAGTCTGTATACCTGGATGCTTTTCGTGCCCAACCTTCTACTTCTTGGATCTCTCTGCACACTGACTATCTCATTAAGTTGATCGCTCAGCGGTGGCGGAAGATGCCCAACTCCATCGAGCCTATTCCCTAGAGGCCTGATCATTTCCTGTCAGCCCCCAAGGATGAGCCACACCGGTCTAAAGGCATACTCGATGACATCATGGTGATAGCAGCAGCCACAAAGAAGGAACTTGCTGAGTGAAGTCTGTCTATCCATCCTCCTAACAAGGAGTCTAGTACTTTGGATAGGTTTCGGAAGTACTTTTATACTTTAGCGACCTTCACTCTTAGGTTCTTGAATTATATGGCACACTTTACAAGATTACAGAGGGATCTGATCAAGAAGCTCTTGGATACCCCCCCAGGAGCAGTAGCTGAAGGAGTACATGACAAAGTTACCTCTCAGCTAGCAACCCTTGATACGATTTCCAACTCGTCCATGTGGGTGATCGCTCATGCAGCTGAATGCATGACTAGAGCAGCGGGTTCAGGTGTAGCCATTAGAAGGCACTCCTATATGCACTTATGTTACTTTGCGGAGTCATTTAAAGTGTCATTTGTCAACACTCCATTTGACGGATCTACCCTTTTTGGTTCCAAAATAAAAGACACTTTAGCCAGATGTGAGAAAGATGACAAGACTCTTTCTGCCATTGGCATATGTTTCTCCACTCCTCAGTGGCCTTACTGTAGGAACCAGAGAAATGGGAGGGTATGGTTCAAAAAATCCAAAGGGCCTTTCCAGGATTCATGCGACAAAGACTTTTCCAGGGGCAGAGGAGAAGTAATGCAGCAGGCCACCCCAGAGGCAGAAATGGAATGCAAAATCTTTCTCTGGTACTTCCTATCAGCACCCCTGAACGGGGGCCTGATTGCCTTCCCCTGGAGGCAATCCGGGGGAAGACTTTCTCTGCACCAGTCTGCCTGGCAAATATTAACTACGGACAAATGGGTGCAGGGGTTAATATCCAGATGTTACAAAATTGCAGTATCGTTACCCTCAATAATCCAGAAAAAACTCCTGGACATTCCACCTAGTCAAAGGGAAGCAGCAGTCATAGAAATTCAAAAACTGCTGGACAAGAGTCTTGCAGAAGGTCTCATCAGACCAAACATGATCAGGGTTTTACTCAAGGTTCTTTTTAGTGCCTACAAAAACAGGGGATTGGAGACCCATCTTGGATCTCAGCCAGTTCAACAAGGCAGTTCAGAAAATCAAATTCTGGATGGTCTCTGTACACTCCATAGGTGATTGGATGTCCTCGGACACCCAGGAAGCTTATTACCATATAAAAATGGACAAATGCTCCAGGAGATTTCTGTGCTTCCAGCTGGGAGCCAGTCATTTCTAATTCAGAGCACTGTCCTTTGGACTCACCACAGCCCCCAGGTGTTCACTAAATGCATGGCAGTGGTTGCAGCTCATCTCAGACTACGGGGTTTTCGAGTTTTTCCATACCTCGATGACTAGTTCCTTGCCACTACCACCAGGCGTCAGAACAAGCAAGAGATTACACTCTATACCTCTGTACATCTCTAGGCATAACAATAAGTTTTGAAAAGTCAAGCCTACAACCTTCTCCGTAGTTAGACTTCATCGGAGCCCGCTTCGATACTGTCATAGGAACTGCTTCTCTTCATCCAGAAAGACTGCAATGCATCAGATCCCAAGTCTCTCAAATTCTAAGAATCAGCAGAGTGCCAGCAAAATTAGTCCTAAAAGCACTAGCCTCAATGGCAGTAGCAGTAACTCTTGTTCTCTTACCAAGATATCACATGCATTATGCAGTGGTTACTTTTATCCCAATGGTCTCTGATCTATCAACTGTTGTTTTACCTGATTGTAATTGCCAGCAGCTGCAAACAGGATCTTTTGTGGTGGCTCCATTCCATTCAGATTCTCTTGGGGCGACCTTTAATTCTTCCACAACCCCCAAGTCATAGTGACCACGGATGCTTCCCAGATAAGGAGGGGAGGGGCATTATCTGGGAAGAACAGTCCAAGGGTCATGGTCCCAACTAGAGTGCAGCTTGAACATTACTTTTCTGGAGATGAGGGTAGTGCTGTTAGCATTGCAAGAATTCCAGGATGTCCTCCCTCTGGGAACAGTAACAATTCAAATGGACAACAGGTCAGTAGTTTGGTATTTCAACAAGCAAGGGGGAACCAAATCTTACCCACTTTGTCAAAAAGCCTTCAGAGTTTGGCAATGGGCGATTTCTTCCAACCGCTTTCTCATCGCAACGCACATTCCGGGGAGTTCCAATGTGACAGTGGACAAGCTGAGCAGAACTAATCTCATGCCTTGCAAGTGGTCTCTCAATCCTGTAGTGGCAAACAAGATTTTTAGTCACTGAAGCCAACCTTGCTGCAATCTCTTTCCATCACCCTTGAACAACAAGCGCAGAAGTTACTTCACCCTAATTCCCCCACTGGGGGAGTCACCCAGACATGCTATCCTTAACGACTGGGCCCTCCCGGTCTTCTCAATGCCTTTCCTCCAGCTCCCTTGATATCGCAATATCTAAAGAAAGCCAGGAGGTCGGAGAACTCAGTAATCCTCATTGCTCCTGGCCTCAACAGGTTTGTTTTCCCTTCCTTTTGCCTCACCTTCTTCGGAAGCCATAGATTCTGGACCCAGCTCCAGATCTGCTGTCCCATCCAGAAGGCATGGTTCATCCGAATCCCCAACATCTCAATCTCACTGAGTGGCTTCTCCAATTCCCATTATTGCCAGACATCCTTCCCTATCCTCTCCTGTCCGTCAGATAATTGTGGCTTATTACAAACCTTCAACTAGGAAACTTTACCAAAGTAAATGGGAAAAATTTGCGAACTGGGCTCTTAACAACAAACTTGATCCATATTCGACCCCCATTTCACAAGATTTTGGATTTCTTAGCTAACCTCTATCAATCTGGTTCCTCTGCATCAGCAATTAAATTTCATCTAGTGTCAATATATAACTTTCATATAGGATTTGATCGCTCACCTTTAATGTGCCACAGTCTTTGCAAAGCATTCTTAAAGGGGCTCCTGACATTAAGACCCCCATTTAATGAACCAATTCCTCCTTGGGATCTAACATTAGATGTTATGTTGTTCTGTCTCGCCTTCATTCTTGACGGTTGGGTTCTGAACAGAATATCAGTTCCGACTTGGCCTAATACTAAAGCTCGAGAGCTTCTACTGGCACGAGGCTATACCCTATCCCATGATGCCTGTTGACAGTTCCCCAGATCTCGTTTGTTTTGCTGGATCGAGATTGCTTTTCATTGGCTCTGTCTAAGTTTTACTAATTTTTTTACTTTTTGGTCTATTTTTCTACTTAGTTAGTATTGTACACTGTGTAAAACCTTACCTTTATCTTAGTAGAGGTTTTGTTGGTGTGTGTGAATTAATAGTTAGACTCTGTGTTACTGCTGTTGTGGTTTTTCTTGTTGTGTGGGCTGTTTCCCTCGCAGGCCCGTATTCCTATCCCTATCAACATTAATTTTGCCCTCAACGAACCCATTTAAATTAGAGGGTTCTTTTTTTGTCCTTGTGTTAGCCCATTTAACTTAGAGCCCCCCCCCCCCTTTTTTCTGCAATCCCTTTTTTTCCTGAGGGTCATAGTTTTAGTTAGAGAAGTCCCCTCTGGCTAGAGGAGATCATCGTTTAAGTTAGAGACTTTCTTCTCTAGCTGTTATAAAAAAAAAAATAAATAAAATAGTTTAAACTTGTTTAGAGCTAAGTTTCTTTTTGCTGTGTCTGTAGTGTTGTTAGTGGGGTCATAGTTTTTGCTCTTGTTATTGCTAAAATGTCTAAAGATTCTAATGAGAAAGTTAAAAAAGCCAAACAATATGGCTTCAAAAAGTGTGACTCGTGCACACAGAAAAGATGTCCCTGACTGACGGGCACACTAGCTGTGTCTACTGCTTAGGTGCTGTTCATCTGCAGGACTCCTGCTCGATCTGTCATGGATTCAGTTCCAGGGTCCTGCAGGAATGCAGGAACAAACTTATTTTGAGGGGTCTGCTTAAGGGTCCTTTTGATGTGGTGGTAGAAGGGAATCATCCATCAAAATCCTGTTAGTCTCCCTCTTCTGAAAAGTCTACCAAAATATCTTCTTCCTTGGCTCCGGTGTCCAAGCCGGCTAAGAAGTCCAAGTATGCATCTTCAGATCTGAAGGCTATCAGGCAAGAAAAGACGACAGCTCCATAGGTTCCACCAGTTTTATCGGAGTAGACTCTGAGTCACAGAAGGAGTCGGTCCCCTACCTTGGAACCGGTCCACTCAGTGCCCCAGTCATCCTTGTTGCAGTCTGTTATTCAGTCAAATTAAATCTTGTTGATATTTGCAGATGTCATTGCTAGCTGTTAGTCTATACAAGCCTCGGTAATGGAGGTGTGTCTCATCTCTTTTAACCCCACCTCTTACCAGTTATTGGTTTAATGATCTTGTTTAATGTTAATGATTGACTCTAAGGTTTTTGTGACTTGATAACTTGTTTAATGGATTTTTGACTTATGCCTTGGTGCGGAAGCCTTTGAGTTTCATCTTTATAGCCCTGATACTAAAGAGACAAATTATTATCCGAGTAGGAACTATGTATGGGAACCAAATGACTTTTATTGATTTTTGCATATGCTACTAATAACTTTATATGTATATTTATATTCTGATAAGTGGAAGTGTTGCTACTAATGTTTTAATTCCACCCCCTTTTCAGGTATTAGTTCATTGGTTTTTAAGTGACTCATCATTGGATTATGCATAAATGAATATTTTAGGTAGTAGCAAATATTTTTTATTAGTTTATTTGCTCTAAACAATGAATGTGATTGGCTGCTATTTGTCTTTTAAACTGTTCAGATGATTCTTATTATGATCTGATGAAGGCTAATACAGCCAAAAGTGCTCATCATTTTTGTTCTTTATTCGAATGAAGTGTTTTTTATTCACTTGTCTAGTATAAATGTTTTATTTGCAGAGAATAAGCCATGGTGTTTAGCCAAAGATTTCTCTTTGCAGTTCTGGTGTTTGTTCCTCGGCTAACTTCGGCAGTGCTTGCTGAGCTCTTTTTTGCTTTTTTGTTGCAATCCATGGCTGGTAGCCATAAATCGATCACTATTTACTCTCGATCATCCAGGAGCCTCTTGGATGATGATGTGGTATGGGTGGTCATGAGGTTGCTGCGTTCACCGGTCTTAGCCAAAATTCTCACAAGCCCAACCCAGATGGAAGTGGAACCGACTACTGTGACTATCTTGTCTCTTCTTCCTCTTCCGACTTGGACGAGATTGGAGCCGGAGTGCATGGAAGTCCGGTATATCAGTTCCGACTTCTGCTCCAACCTCGTTGATGCTGTTTTCTATCGAGGGGCCTGGAGCCGACACTCACTTGTCGGGTCCGGGGAGGAGAGTCTGGTCGGACCCTTGTCAGATCTGATTCTTCCTCTCGGAGCCTCAGCGCAGATGAGCTTGGTGCCCACATCAGCCTCAGAGCCATCTTCCTTGGCACGGGAGGGATCTTTGGGTTCCTCGGAGCCGGAGGCTCCCTTGGGCTGGGACCGCGGTGCCTTCAAGGTGATGAGAAGTGTGCTGTCTCCTCAGACTGCTCCACCCTCAGCTCCACCTACTCTTCCTACTAAAGGACCGGTGTCATCCTCAGTATCATCCCTCCAGCCCAAGCATAGAGAACCAATACCCCAGGATGCTCGAATGGGCGATCCCCTCTCTTCTGAAACCTCCCCAGAGTTACCCACAGAGGAGTTCCCTCGGAAGACAACTTGCAGAAGAGGAAAAATTTGGACTCCCCTGAGTCTATCACGTCAAATACGGACTTAGAGGATTCAGAGGAGTCCCCATGATCACCCTCTGAGGATGTCTCTTTCCAGACATCCTAGAGATCCTGAAACAGAGAGGTGGTTGGAAGACCCTTTCTTCTTTGAAGATAAGACCGTATACCTGGAGACATTCGGATCTCAACCCTCCACCTCTTGGGTGTCTCCGCCTTTCGACAAACTCTTGGGTATAGTCAGTCGAAAGGCTTGGGGCTCTCCAGAATCCGTGGAACTTGTTTAGAAGAGGCTCAACAAATTTATTACAGCCCCTGATAAGGAGTTTTTATCCAAAGGTGTCCAAGTAGATGCTATGGTGTAGACTGTGGCCATCAAGAAGGAATTAGTGGAGACTTCATTTGTTCATCCACCGAATAAGGAATCTCAAATGATGCACAGATATGGGAAGTATATGTTTTCCTCGGCGGCCTTTACACTCAGGTCACTGGACTATTTGTCCCATTTCACCTGACTTCAGAGGGATCTCGTGAAATAGCTAGGAAATTCCCTCCAAGGTGCTTCAGCTGAAGGTGTGCCAGACAAGGTCAATTCTCAGCTTGCGACTTTGAACTCTGTAGTGAATTCCTCCATGCGTCTCATCTCGTATGCAGCTGATGGAGTGAGTAGGGCAGCAGGCACAGGAATAGTTCTCAGAAGACATTCCTGGATGTGCCTTTGTGAGTTTGCTGAACCCTTTGTCTTCCTTTATAAATGCCCAATTTGACGGCTTGTCTTTGTTAGGGCCAAAGGTTAAGGAGACTCTGATCAGGTGCAAGCAAGAAGGCAAAACTCTGTCTGCCATGGGAGTATGTTTCTCCATCCCTACCAGGGATACAAAGGCCAGAAGGGTGGAAAAATGTAGTTCTGGAAATCCCAAAGAGCTTTGCCTGGTGCATGTGGTGAATTTTGAAATGACAATGGAAGATGCCGCCCTCGCAGCAGGGGGGGGGGGGTCCACTGAATCAGGGCGACTGAGATACCTTCTCGGCCCTTCCAGTGCTCCTGAAAGGAGGCTTGCCTGCCAAAATGTGGAGGCAGTCGGGGCAGACTGTCACTGTACCCAACAGCCTGGCTAAGCATCACCCGAGAAAAGTGGATACAGTCGATTATATCCAGGGGATACGTCATACCCTTTTCTACCCCCCCCCCCCCCACCACCAGCAAGGTCAATCCCAAACATTCCACCTGTCAAAGGGATCAAGCAACTCTAGAAATTCAAAAGTTTCTAAGAAAAAGACTCATCCAAGAAGTCCCCACAGACTAAATCAGATCTGGAACTTACTCAAGCTTCTTTTTAGTTCCAAAGAAGACAGGGCACTGGAGGTCCATTTTGGATCTCAGCAGACTGAACAAGTCTGTCAAGAGAGCAAAGTTCCAGATGGTGACACTGCAGTCCATACTTCCTTTTCCTGGGAAAGGATAATTGGATGTGCTCCATCGATCTCCAGGATGCATACTACCATATAAAGATGGACAGGCGATCCAGGAGATGCCTACGCTTCCGGCTGGGAGCCAGTCATTACCAGTTCAGAACTCTTCCCTTTGGACTCACTATAGCCCCCAGAGTGTTTACCAAATGCATGGCAGTAGTCACGACTTAACTGAGATGGCTAGGATTCCAGGTGTTTCCATACTTAAATGACTGGCTCCTCACCGCCACCACCCAGCATCTGCTGACCAAGGCAAGGGACACCACTATACTTCTATGCTCAGAGCTGGGCATTACCATAAATTACGAAAAATCTGCCTTGTTGCCTTCACAGCATATTTCATTAATAGGAGCAGACTTAAACACAAACGACATGGTAGCAAGACTGCCTCATGAAAGGGTGCAAACTCTGCACTATCAGGTATCAATTTTGCTCTTAAGAAGGAAGGTGCAGGCAAATTTTGTTCTCAAGGTTCCGGGGTCGATGGCAGGATAACTTTAGTCCCACTGGCATGTTTACACATGAAAGTATTACAGTGGCTTCTCTTTGCTCAGTGGTCCATGCAGGAGTTACCCATGTTGCACAAGATCCTCAGTACGGATACCTGCAAGAAGGACCTATGTTGGTGGCTTCAGACCATGCAGGTAGGCAGACCGTTTGTTCTTCCCCATCCAGTAGCTACAGTGACCACGGACGCTTCCCAGATTGGGGGGCATTATCTGGAATACCACTTGCACTTCAATGTCTTAGAGATGAGAGCGGTACTTCTGGTGTTGAAAGCATTCCAGAGCTCTCTTCCAACAGGTATGATTACAATACAGACTGGAAATATGTCCATGGTGTGGTACATCAACAGACAAGGCGGAACCAGATCCTACCCTCTCTGTCGAGAGGCTCAGAGTATGGCAATGGGCAATTTCCTCGGGAAATCCAAAGTGATAGTGGACAGGTTAAACTGAGCAATTCTTATGCCTCATGAGTGATCCCTGAAACAAGAAGTTGCAAACCAAATTTTTCGCAAGTGGGGCGAGCCTTGCTGCGACCTCTTTTCCACTTCCATGAACGCCAAATGCAGCAGCTACCTTGCCCTAATCCCCTCTCTGTGGGAGTCACTAAGGGATGCACTTGTTCATGACTGACCTCCAGGACTGTTTTATGCCTTTCCCTCATTTCTGTTGATACCCAAAGTTCTTCAAAAAGCAAAGTCGTTGAGTCGCAGACTAATTCTCATCTCACCGTACCGGCCTTGACAAATCTGGTTCCATTTCCTTTGGCCCCATCTTCGGGAGGAGCCTTAGATCCTGGACCCAGTTCCGGACCTTCTGACTCATCAGTCAGGGATGCTGCACCCCTCTGTCCAGACTCTCAAGCTGACAGCTTAGTTACTCAACTTCCCTTCTTAGTCAGGCTTCCAAACATTTCCTCTACGATACGTTACATTCTGGTATCATCACACAAGAACACAACTAGAAAATTGTATGCTAGCAAATGGAAAAGGTTTTCTTGCTGGGCTACCAAAAATCATCTGGATCCCTTTACAGCCCCTATTTCTGCAGTTCTTGAATTTTTAGCAGAAATTTTCAGTCAAGGTGCACCTGCAGCCACTGTACGAGTACAACTTGCTGCCATTTCAAACTTCCATGTAGGAGAAAAGGGATCCAATATTATGTCTCTCAGATTATGCAAAACCTTCCTGAAGGGTACATTCTTATTAAGACTCTCAATAAGAGAGCCGTCACCTCCTTGGGAATCTAAATTTGGTACTTGCTAATTAAATTATCCCTTCATTTGAACCAGCTTCGTCTTGTCCACTGAAATTTCTAACATGAAAGACAATTTTCTTAACAGCCATTACTTTGGCCAGGAAGGTTTCAGAACTTCAAGCCCTGTCTATTTGTCCTCCCTATTTGATTTTTCTGTCTGAGAACAAATCCTTCTTTTCTGCCCACAATATGCTCAGAGTCCAACTTTAATTAGTCTATTGATTTACCTGCCTTTTTTCCCAACTGTGGCAGCAAGGCAAGAGTATAAGGTCCACCAACTGGATATCCATAGACAATTACATTTCTATCTAAATAGGACAAAGGAGTTTAGAAAATCCGACCAGTTTATTAGTTTCCTTCTCAGATACCAAGAAAGGCACTCCAGTCTCAAGAGTCACTTTGTCTAAATGGCTTACGGATACCATTCCTTATGTGTATACCTCTCAGCAAAAGCAGCTACCAGGGAGAATTTGAGGCCATTCGACTAGAGCTATGTCAACATCCACCGCCTTTGAAGCCAGACTTCCGCTGGATGCAATCTCTGCTGCAGCCACATGGGTCAATCCTCATACCTTTATCACTCATTACAAAGTAGACGTGGCCTCCCAGAATAGGGCTTCCTTTGGTTCCATTGCTCTGAAGAGTTTTTTCCCCTGAGCCACCCAAGAAAGAAGGTGCTGGGGATGCTGTCCCAACCGTCAAGAATGAAGGCAAGATGGAACAACATATCATGAAGAAGTTATGTACTCTCCATAAAGTTCCTTGTTTGTTGTCCATAATCTTGCCTTCATTCTTGCATCCCACCCCCCTTCCCCCTACTTGGAGGATCAAGAGGAAAGTTTCTGGAATTGGTCATGGGTTTCTGATTCCCTTCTCGCTTCATGATGCATGGGCTAAGGAATACTGTGTTTCTGCCTTATGTTTTTGATCAGAATACTCTTTAGTATTTGCAAACAAGATCTGGGGAACTCTCGGTAGGCATCATGGGATAGGGTAGACCCTCGAGCCAGTGGAAGCTCTTGAGCTTTAGTATTAGGCCGAGTTGGAACCGATACTCAGTTCCGAACCCAACCGTCAAGAATGAAGGCGAGATTATGGACAGCAAACATGGAATGTTATGGTGAGTACATAACTTCTTTTTCTACAGTCCCTTACTTCATCCCCCTTTGAACCATCAGCTACTTGTGACTTAAAGTTTTTTGTCTTGGAAAACTTTATTTTTAGTGGCTGTTACGTCTGCCAAAAGAGTATCCAAACTTCAGGCCTTATCCTGCAGACCTCCATATTTAATGTTCCACAGAGATAATGTTGCACTTGGGACCAGTCCATCCTTTTTACCAAAGGTGATTTCAGAAGCCAATATAAATCAGACTCTTCAGTTGCCAGTCTTCTTCCTTAACTTAACCAATAAAGGAGAGTATTCCCTTCATTTGCTAGACATCCACAGACATTTTTACCTTCACAGAAGAAAGGATTTTTAGAAAATCTGATCAGTTATTTGTTGCATTTTCTTCCCTATCTCTAGGTAACCCAGTTTCAAAGATTATTGATCTATTGATTTACCTGCCAAGATTACCTTAGCAAAATGCCTTAGAGACTGTATTACTTTTATTTGTCAGTCGAAAGGGCTGCAACTACCATGCCCAGTTATAGCCCATTCAACCAGCGCAGTGGCAGCTTCTGAAGTTTTTCATGCCGGAGCATCCTTGGATGACATTTGTGCAGCGGCCACTTGGTTGTCTCCACATACTTTTATCGCTCATTACAAATTGAATCAGGTCTCGAGGGACGGGCATAATTTGGTTTGATGGTGCTTAGGAACATTCTTCCATGAGACCTCCCAAGACTAAAGTAGCTGGGGGCTCTGTCCCACAGTCAAGGATTGAGTGAGGATTGGCAACATCAGATAGATAAAGAAGTTGTCTTAACATAATGTTCCATCTGTGTTGTCGATCTTCACTAATCCTTGACAACCCCCCCCCCATCCTGAGATCGAATGTGGACCGAATCTTCCATGGCTGGCTTCTTATCACAGACGCATATCTGGTCTCTGGCTGTTATGCTTATGATTATTATTAATACTATAATTTGAGTGTCTGTCTGCCACTATGTTGAGCAAACTCAATCTGAGGTCATTTTGAGAGGGACATTATGGGTAGAGCCTGGCTGGAGAGTTTGGAAGGAACGAGCTGAAGTAAATGGCCGAGTCAGTTCTGAGGCTCAGAACCAAGCCCCTCAGTCAAGGAATAGTGAAGATCGACTACACAGATGTAATGCTGTGGTAGGACATAACTTCTTTTTTCTTGATACTGAACTTGGGCTAAATATGTACCCATGAAAGAGTGCATACAGAGAATGAGATGGCTGTTGTATAGTAAAATGTGGGTTACACTGGAATGTATTCGTACCTTTTGATATTTTTAGTCATAAGGTGTAGTTGAATAAGTAGTGCAACACCCATTGTAAGTTACTGGTTTGTCATGCTTACTTTATTTTCTACCTTTGAATGTGACTTTTTCTTTCATTTGCTGTGTGATGAAAATGTACTCATTTTTTTACCTGCAAGTGTTTTTTTATTTGTTCAAAAACAAAGATGATGTCTGGTAGCTGACATGTAATACTTGTCCGAAAAAATCCCAAATCCAAATGTCACACTGTAAAACTGTTTTGATAAAATAGATGCTGAAAAAAGTATATACAAGTACAAAGCTTTCAAGCACACAACTCTTTCTCAATGTTTTGTTCAGCACACAGCTCTTTCTCAATGTTCTGAACATTGAGAAAGAGTTGTGTGCTTGAAAGCTTTGTACTTGTATATACTTTTTTCAGCATCCGTTTTATTAAAACAGTTTTACAGTGTGACGTTTGGATTTGGGATTGTTTTTTTCATATTTTTGTGTTTCCTTGAATCCTTCAGCCACCTTCCTAAGGTGTTTTTGGAGTTAGAATGCAGTGCTGGTCCTTCATTAAATACGTGGAACATGTTACTGCTCAGAACTTCAGTTGCAAAGTGGGTATTCTCAAAGGTGTTCATGTGAGACAATAAAATTTAGACTGATGTAGAATTAATAGGGAATATGGAAAGAAAGGTACAATGCATTGCATTTGCAAGAGAAGTAGTTTTAATGAGAAAGACAGAGAATGTAAAACAAAGGGGGGTAAAGCATGGTTCTCACATTTTACTTTTTATTTTAACATTGTTTGGTTTAGTATAGGTTCATAGGTTCATAGGTTTATACTAGGCTATCTGCCCTAAGGCATTTATAAGCCTAGCCCAAATTTTTGTGGCTTATGCCACCCCTTATATGAAAAAATACTGTGCCCATTAGTTTGTTGTGCCTCTGTCCAGCAGTGACACAGAGATGATTCCCGGGATAAACCTACGATCTCCCATCCACAGGTCAAGATTTCTCTTGAACAGAGCCAGCGAGGTGCTCTGCCTCACATGGACCGGGATTTTATTCCACAGCATAGGGAGTCTCTGAGTGATAAATCTATCCCTCCAGCACGTCCTATTTATATCCGTGCTAAGGTTTAAGTCACTTGCTCCAGTGGTTTTGGTGGATTTGGATTTTTTGAGGTGGAGCATGTCCATTAATTCCGGGTTGGACATGGCCTTGTATGTCAGGCACATGTCACCTCTGAGCAGACGGTATGCAGCTGAATAGAGCTGGAGTTTCTTCAATCTGGCAGCATATGACAGATTTTGGAGTCCCTTTATCCTTTTGGTGAGGAACTTTTGGGGTCTCTCCAATTGCTGCAGATGTCGGGTGCGATACATCCCGAATGGGGCATTGTACTCAATCATTGGTCTGATAAGTGAAGAGTACAGGGGAACAATGACCTCACTAGATCTGGATGTGAATCCCTTCATGATCAGGTGGGCAATGTGGAAGGTCTTTCTAACCACTTTAGCAACGTGAGTGTCAAAAGAAAGGCCACTGTCAACCTGGGTCCCCAGGTCCCTGATAACCTCTTCTGTGCTTAGTGGATTGCCACCTGTATGGTAGCTTGGGGTTACCTTGTTTTTCCCGAAGGGTATGACTATACATTTTTTGGCGTTTAACTTCAGGCCATGGCTCTGGCACCAGCTATCTGTGTCCGTGAGTCCCTTCTGAAGGATATCCGTGTCCGATGCACTTTCCACTATGGCGCCCAGTTTGCAGTCGTCTGCAAACTTTGTCAGCCAAAGTCCTCCCATGTTGGCCTGTACTTCTGAGAAGTAGATGCCGAACAATAGGGGGCCAAGGACCGAGCCCTGTAGGACACCGCTTGTGACCAGCTTGGAGTCTGACATAGCGCCAGCAACTCTAACCCTGTGGGTTCTGTCCTTAAGCCAGTTTGCAACCCATCTTGTGACATATGGGTTTACATTTAAGCTGGTAAGTTTTTCTACAATACCCGAGTGGGGTATTGTGTCGAAGGCCTTTGCGAGGTCAAGGTAGGATGTATGGACTGCCTTTCCCTCATCAATGGCCTTGGTGACTGTTTTGAAGAAGTCGACCAAGTTCAAAAGGCATGATCTGCCCTTGACGAAGCCAAACTGGGTCGGGTCCAATGTCTGCAAGTCCCCTATATCTTTGTTTATGAGCTTCATTATGATCCTCTCCATAGCTTTGCAGACTAGACTTGTTAAGCTTATGGGGCAGTAATTACCAGGGTCCGTAGAGGCACCGCCTTTGTGGAGTGGGACCACAGTTGCCGTACGCCACTCCTTGGGCACGACTCCTGTGGTAAGGCTGAGATTAAACAGCTGCCTTATGTGCGGGTTTAATTCCTCATTTAGCTCGTGTAGCACACAGCCGGGGACACCATCCGGTCCCATTGATGCTGTGTTTTTAGCTTTAGAGAGAGCAGCTTTCACCTGCGCATTTGAGATGTCTGGGAGGCTACACTCTGCTGGGATAGTTATCTCTCCTTTAGCGGGGCAGAGGCCGGTGAAGTTTGCACTGAACCTGTCTGCCAGTATGTTGGCAATGTCTGTGGGTTCAGTGATTTTTGTATCATTTTGGACTAATTCTGAGCATATCTGGGAGTTTCCACCCAGGTTCCTAACATAGCTGAAAAAGGCCTTATGATTGTCCTTTGAATCCATGGCAATTTTTCTCTCAAAATTGGCCTTAGTTGATTTTATGAGTGCTCGTATTTTTTTACTAATAATGATCAGGGGTGACTTCCCTTTTATGGATTTTGTTCTATCATGTAATAGCTTTCTCCTCTTATTGTAAAGTTTGTTAATGGCTGGAGTCCACCAGACTGGACGTTTGCCCTTTGTGGAAAGAGTCTTGGTTTTATTTGGGATTGCCTGATCCATGCAGTCCTGGAGGTGTTCATAGAAGGCATTTGTAAGGGCTTCCGCAGCTTGGGTTGTGGTTTCCACTGGCTCAGGGGCCTTGAAGGATACCACACCAGTCTTGAATAGTGTGAAGTTTGCTTTAGAGAAGTTCTTCACTGTGGTCTTTTTTGTTTGGGGTGGGGGCGGGATGTGGATTTCCAGTGAGATTAGTTTATGATCAGATCTCACCAATGAGGGATATACTTCGGTGTGGAGCATTTTGTCCCCATGTTTGTGATAATGAGATCTAGTATATTTTCTCCTCTCGTGGGAACAGTGACTAGCTGTTCCATGGCATTTGAATTTATGAACTCCAGGAACCGTTGGGCTAGAAAGTTAGGGCTTGAGTAATGTTTCCAGTCTATATTCGGGTAGTTGAAGTCACCCAATATGATGGTGTTTGGAGATACATTTATACCCTCCAGTGTCTTCAGGAAGGCTGTGTGGGGTTCCTGAGTTTCAGAGGGTGGCCTGTAGCATGCTACAATTTGTAGAGCAGTTTTGCCTATGGTTAGTTGCACCTGGATGGTTTCCAAAGCTTCGTGCGTTGCCACCAACCTGGAGGTGTGGGTATCCTTTATGAATATGGATACACCCCTCCTTTTGTGGTGTGGTCCGGGTTTTGGGGCCGGAACGCATGATATGAGGTAAAACCTAATAGTGCCGGGGTGCTCTCAGGAGCCTTGAACCAGGTTTCAGTTACAGCACAGACAGCGATGTTCTCCATACTGAGAAGGGCCTCGAGTGCGTGCATTTTGAGATTTAGACTTCTGGCATTGAGCAGCATTACCCTCAGTTTCTTCCCATTTTTGTTTTCTAGGGTGGTAGGTTTAGAATTTGAGCCTTGCCTAAAAAAGGCACTATAGGGGTGGCAAGAGCCTTAGCCAATATCCGGAATCCCAGGGGTGACAGGTGCAAGCCGTCCCTTGCGAAGCAGCGTGGCTTGTCAAGCATGTCATCCCAGGCAAAGACACTGGATCCCCTTTGAATGACACCAGACATTAAGCCAATTGTTAAAGCTGATCATCTTGTCTCTATATTGTGGCATCATTCTTGGTGAAGGAAGGATACTGCTCAGGGTCAGGGTCGTACCTGCCTGGGCTGCATAATCAGAGAGCTCCTCTATGTCTCTTTTCATGTAGTCCAGGGAGGTACGTCTCAGGTCGTTCACACCAGCATGGACAATGACTGTGTCATATTTGTACTTGCCATGGAGTGACCAGAGTGCTTGTGTTATGTGGCGGATTCTAGCGCCCGATAGGCAGCTTACTGTGACCCTCTCCTTGTTCAGCCTGGTGAGTGGGACGTCAGTGTGTCTGACTATGGAGTCACCTATGACAAGTATGTTTGGTGTTGTATTTGGCCTTAAGGGCTGTGACTGCTTTGCACACTGCTTTTGTGGTTTAGGTTTTGCTTGTGGGGTGTCTTGAGGTAGCAGTTGTTTGGGTGTCTGCTTTGGAGGCCTCTGCTGTTTAGGTAAATTTTTACTCAGAGCCTCCGAGTATGTCTTTGTGTGTTTATGTGTTTGATTCAGTGGTGTGGTAGCATTATGTGAGGCTGGTTTTGTGGTGTGTGTAGTTGCCTTCTCCTCCTGTCTGGTCTTGCCAGTCCTGAGTTGAGAGAGCTCAGCCTCCAGTTTGGCTAAATAGCTGCATCTCTCGCAAGTATTTGTGTTATGTGGGAGGAGGAGAGGGTTGTCTGTGTACATGAGGCAGTTATAACATTGCCTCAAGATTCCCAGATTCACCAGCTGGACCGGAGAGGAGATTGACAACTCACCTTTGGACATGCTAGAATAATATTGGGAATTCCTTAATAATTGAAAACAAGGGCCAGTGGGGAGTGAGGGTGTAGTGCTTTTAATTTTTAGTGCTGACTTGTATAATTGCTTTAGTGAGCAAGTGCCAGGTAACTTGAGTGCAATGTGTTACAAGTAACTAAATGCAAAAACGACAAACAGTAACTTTCTATCAAGTGAAACAAGGAACCAGTACAGTAAGCAATGCAGATATCACTAGTGATCCACTGAAGCGCTGAGAAGCCGCATATTAGGTGGAATTAGCTACCAGGGAAATAACAAGCAAACAAACAAACAAGCATATAAACAAAGCTAGATTCCGCAGGCCTGGATCTAGTCTATGCTAGAGCAAACAAGGTGTACCAATTTCAGTAAGATACAGTTCAAATATTTAGGCACTATAAACCTTTAACCAGAAATTCCCAGCTCAGAAGGGCAGAGTCCAGCCTCTTCTCCCACAAGAGTGCAGACCACGAACCTTCTTAATGTAAAATAACTGGCCTGAAGCCCAAGTGCCTAAACCAGAACTAATACCCTGGGCTCTCAATCAGCAGTTCCCAACTTAGAAGGATGAAAGCTACCTGTCCTGCCACCACAGTGCTTGCCACAAACCTTCCTAATGTAAAACAACTGGTCTGAAGCCCAAGTTCTTAATCCAAAAGACTTAGAATGATAGCTACACTTTAATCAAGTTACAACCAAGCAGTAATAAATACAATTGAATACTTTAGAGAATGTTTGGATTAGTGCTCAAGTTACACAAACAAAGCTAGATCCAGCAGGCCCGAATCCAGTCTATGCCACAGCAAACAAGGCGCACCAACTTCGGTAAGAAGCAGTTCAGATATGCATGCACTATAAGCCTTTAACCAGAAATTCCCAGCTCAGAAGGGCAGAGTCCAGCCTCTCCTCCCACAAGAGTGCAGACCACGAACCCTCTTAATGTAAAATAACTGGCCTGAAAGCCCAAGTGCTTAAACCAGAATTAATACACTTTTAGAATAACAGGCACTGAGCCCTCAATCAGCAGTTCCCAACCTAGAAGGATGTAAGCTACCTGTTCTGCCACAACAGTGCAGACCACAAACCCTCTCAGTGCAAAACAACTGGTCCGAAGCCCAAGTGTTTAAACCAAAAGGCTTAGAATGAGTTGCACCAAGCAGTAATAAATACAATTGAGTATTTTTAAGATGATGCAAAAGTAAAATGAAGTAGGTAGAAACACAAGTACAGTAAAAGCAGATAATTTTTTTTTTTTTTTATCTGAACAAGTGCTGAGATCAAAGAAACAGATTTGAGTGCTGAAACTAGAAAACTGGCTAGTTATAAGAAAAAAAAACAAGCCAGAAGGCTTCCCTCAAACACAGAAGGGCCTGGGGGCTCAGAAGCCTACAAATAGTCTATACCACTTAACAGGAAAGGCAGGAAATAAGCTTAATTTTTTTTTGTCTGTTTTCCAGATGCTCTCTTTGTACACAGTAGGAGTGCCTGAAATCAGAATATGATCTCACTGCACTCAGTTGAGTGAGAAAATGAGATGGGCCCAGAGGCAGGCTGAGGGGCGGGCATTTTCAAGGCCACCAAGATTAACACCAAAACAAAAACAGGGAGGGTGGGTGGGATAACTGAAGAGCAGAATAACTACCACTTGAGTTAAATATTCCTTCAACACATTTTAAATCAAATTAAATACTGTATTTTTTAAAAAAAAAAGTGCAGATAAAATGTACTTAAATTCTCTTATACGTCCAGTTGAATATAACCAAGTTCTTAGCTGGCCAAAGCCGAGGTTTTTAAGCAATAAAAATTTCACAATGCACCACTTAAAAAGGCAAGGACAGGAAATCAAATAATGTGGCTACCCCCACATCTGTAATTACTAGCAAATAACACACTAGCTTCAGTTCAAGTTACTGAAGAGCAGAATAACTGCCACTTGAGTTAAATATTCTTTCAACACAGTTTAAATCAAATTAAATACTGTATTTTTTTAAAAAAGTGCAGATAAAGGTACTTAAATTCTCTTATACGTCCAGTTGAATATAACCAAGTTCTTAGCTGGCCAAAGCTGAGGTTTTTAAGCAATAAAAATTTCACAATGCACCACTTAAAAAGGCAAGGACAGGAAATCAAAGAATGTGGCTACCCCACACCTGTAATTACTAGCAAATAACACACTAGCTTCAGTTCAAGTTACTAAAGAGCAGAATAACTGCCACTTGAGTTAAACATTTTTTCAACACAGTTTAAATCAAATTAAATACTGTATTTTTTTTAAAAAAGTGCAGATAAAGGTACTTAAATTCTCTTATACGTCCAGTTGAATATAACCAAGTTCTTAGCTGGCCAAAGCTGAGGTTTTTAAGCAATAAAAATTTCACAATGCACCACTTAAAAAGGCAAGGACAGGAAATCAAAGAATGTGGCTACCCCCACACCTGTAATTACTAGCAAATAACACACTAGCTTCAGTTCAAGTTACTAAAGAGCAGAATAACTGCCACTTGAGTTAAATATTCCTTCAACACAGTTTAAATCAAATTAAATACTGTATTTTTTTTAAAAAAGTGCAGATAAAGGTACTTAAATTCTCTTATACGTCCAGTTGAATATAACCAAGTTCTTAGCTGGCCAAAGCTGAGGTTTTTAAGCAATAAAAATTTCACAATGCACCACTTAAAAAGACAAGGACAGGAAATCAAAGAATGTTGCTACCCCCACACCTGTAATTACTAGCAAATAACACACTAGCTTCAGTTCAAGTTACTAAAGAGCAGAATAACTGCCACTTGAGTTTAATATTCTTTCAACACAGTTTAAATCAAATTAAATACTGTATTTATTTTAAAAAAAGTGCAGATAAAGGTACTTAAATTCTCTTATACGTCCAGTTGAATATAACCAAGTTCTTAGCTGGCCAAAGCTGAGGTTTTTAAGCAATAAAAATTTCACAATGCACCACTTAAAAAGGCAAGGACAGGAAATCAAAGAATGTGTCTACCCCACACCTGTAATTACCTGTAATTACTAGCAAATAACACACTAGCTTCAGTTCAAGTTACTAAAGAGCAGAATAACTGCCACTTGAGTTAAATATTCTTTCAACACAGTTTAAATCAAATTAAATACTGTATTTTTTTTTTAAAAAAGTGCAGATAAAGGTACTTAAATTCTCTTATACGTCCAGTTGAATATAACCAAGTTCTTAGCTGGCCAAAGCTGAGGTTTTTAAGCAATAAAATTTCACAATGCACCACTTAAAAAGGCAAGGACAGGAAATCAAAGAATGTGGCTACCCCCACACCTGTAATTACTAGCAAATAACACACTAGCTTCAGTTCAAGTTACTAAAGAGCAGAATAACTGCCACTTGAGTTAAATATTCTTTCAACACAGTTTAAATCAAATTAAATACTGTATTTTTTTTAAAAAAGTGCAGATAAAGGTACTTAAATTCTCTTATACGTCCAGTTGAATATAACCAAGTTCTTAGCTGGCCAAAGCTGAGGTTTTTAAGCAATAAAAATTTCACAATGCACCACTTAAAAAGGCAAGGACTTTGGCTGCATACTGTAATGTTTTTATTTCAATTTATTGCTGTAGATTGTTTCTGTTTTTTCTTTCTTTTTGTGAATTCTAATGTAATATACTTATGGTCATAAGGCTCAGGTACTCAAAAATTAAAGTCCTGGCCATTGCCGTTTGAAATTATTGATCTGAAGTTGTTGACTTCATTCAGTCTTCATCCTGTGGGTTCGGATCTAAGAATTGGATCCAACTTGGCTATACTAAAGCTCTAGAATCCGAACACTGAGCTCCTCCCCTACCTATAATGCTCTTCTTTCCCCTCATACACTCAAATCTCATTTGCTGCCCTTCAGCTAGCACCAGGATTATGTTTCTGAACTCCTTGAGTTTCTTGTAAGTGAAGAATTACAATTTTTTTCTTTCTATCTTATCTTTCTTATTACTTCTTTCTCTTCTAATTAGCTTAAAGTTTTACCCTTCATAAACTTTTAGCTTTTATACTTACATAGCTCCCTACCCTTCACTGTCGACTGTGTCCCTTTCTTCCTTTAAAAAACAAAACAAAAAAAACTTGCTTTTTTCTGCTTGTACTGTATTATAAGAACCTTTTGATTTATGGCAGAATCAAAATGGATGGTTTCAAATATGCGTCAGTTGCGGGCACAAAATCCCTTTCTCAGATGCCCACACTGAGTTTGTGTTAAGTCTAGGGCCTTGACATCTAGATTCCTCCTGCTCCATCTGTGCTGGCTTCAACCAGTGGGCTTTAACAGACTGGAGGAACAAGTTGATCTTAAATGGCCTGCTTCCATTCACTGCCCCTTCCTCTACTTTGCTTTCTACTTCAGGGGCTCAACCCCCCCACCAAAAAGCATAAAGCATGCAAGTGGTCACCAGAAAGGGCTCTTAGGACAGGTGAACCATTGCAGAAGTTGTCATAGACTTCAGATCCAACTGACTCAGCTCTCATTGTCATACAGACTTCCCCTCAGTGCCAGTCTGATGTTTTTCACCAGAGCTAGTTGCCTCGAGGCCAAAGTCTCCAATTCTGCAACCTTACAGGTGAGTCTGTAGACCTCCATTTGTTGCGTTAGCCACCAGGTCCTCCTGTAGTCTCTCTCAAGCAGAGGTAGATAGGATGCTGATGAAGTTTCTCCAGGCACAAATCCAGCTGGGGGGGTTTGCCTGCTCTGTCTCCCTCGGACTCTGTGGGCCATCAGCCTGCCTTTGCCCCAGTAACTGTTTCTCCGATCTGACCTTTTGGTTCGGAGGTATTGGGCATGAAGATACCTGGAGTCGAGATGTCTGAGCTGACAGGTACAAGTACCTTGACTCCGACAGTTTCCCTGACTGCCTGGCTGGCATAGTTTCAGAGCAGAGTGGTTCTCAGAGCTACAGCTTTGATGTTGAATCTGAGGGGTTATGTCCACTGAGAAGTTTCTGGAGCTGTCTTTTCCCCTCAGGGCTTCAACGCTTGACAGCTCAGCTCCAACTCCACACTTGGATCCAGGGGTGGCGTGGATTAGTTGGGATTCTCCCTCAACAGCCTCTGCTCTGGGGTATTGCCCTCGACTTCACGTTTTCCCTCAGCATTCAAAGTGGTGGAGAGGGTTTTCTCTGCACTCAGAAGATCCTTGCCTCTCCCTGCTTCGGAGCCTGGTCCCTCCTCAGCAGATATTGTGCCTGTGACATCTGTACTGTCACCTCCGGGACAGCCTACCCAGAAAGACTTTCATACTGTTTCCCCTTTGGAGCATCCCAAGTCTTCCATCACCTCCCCAGAGCACCCCACTAAGGAAGTCCCTTCTAAGCATCACTGCAAAGGAAGGGACTTGGATTCCCAATTGGAATCCCTCACAGAGGACACAGATATCTATGAAGAAGAAGGGTCCTCCAGCTCATCACCTCAGGTTGTCTGCTTTGGAGACATCATGGAAATAATTGATCTGCCTAAAGCCCTAATCTGGAGGAATCTGTGTTTCTGGAAGCTTTTGAGTAAGGACATCTACTTGTTGGGTGTCTCCTCCTGTGGATTCCCATATTGACTTTGTTTCCTGCAGGGCATGGAATGAGCCGGACACCGTGGAACCCGTTCCTACGTGCCCCAAGAAAATCCTAAGTGTCCCTCCAGACAGACTCCACTGGACTAAGGGTATACCTGTTGACGCCATAGAGGTTGCTGCAGCCACCAAGAAGGAGCTGGCCCACCAAAGTTCCACTGTCCATTCCCCTAGCAGGAAGTCTAAGGCTTCGGACAGGTTTGGTAAGCGTGTGTATGCTTCAGCGACTTTCACATTGAGTGCTGAATTATTTGGCACATGTGGCCAGAGTACAGAGGGTCTTAGTCAAGGAACTCTAGTTCTGCTCCAGGGTCCATCTCTGCTGAGGAACCTTTTCCTCCAAATGGCCACCCTACAGTACATATCCAACATGTCCATGAGGCTAATTTCTCATGCTGTAGAAGGTACCTCAAAGGCGGCCGGGTCAGGCATTGCTATCAGACAGCATGCCTGGATTGGGCTGTGTGGTATTTCTCATAACCTTTCCAGGCATCCTTCACTGATGCCCCTTTCACTGGAACATCTTTGTTTGGTCCTACTGTGAGAGAAACACTCCCCAAAATGAAAAGGATGGAAAAACCTTGTCTGCAATCGGAATCCGCTTTGCTACCCCACAATGGCCCTTCTCCAGGAACCAGCATGGAGGTAAAAAGCTGTGGTTTCAAAAATGTAAAGGTCCTTTTCAGGATTCACTGGGAGATTTCTTCCTCCAGAGGCAGAAGTGGAAAAGGTGCCAATGCTAGACGCCGCCCTCTGGGCAGAGGGGCTCTGATGAACCATGGGTCTCGAAATACTCCGACAGGCCCAGTCAATGACCCCGAATGATTGCCTGACTGTTCTTCTCTGTAAGCAGTCTTAATACCAAACAGCCTGGGAAGCCATCACCAGCGATCATTAGGTGTTAAATATCATATCCAGAGGTTATTCCATACCCTTTTTCCAAAATCCATCCCCAACCATGAACCTCCTTGCTGTTCCACCCAACCAGAGGGAGGCTGCAGCCTTGGAGATTTCAAAGCTGCTCACAAAAAGGGTCATCCAAATTGTCCCCCAAGACCAGCTTGGATCGGACATCTAACCCAGATTCTTTCAAGTGCCCAAAAAGACGGGGAGAGTTCAGACCCATTTTGGATCTCGACAGCCTCGACATATCAGTAGCCAAATCAAACTTTTGAATGGTCATGATTCAGTCCAGTCTGCCCTTCCTGCATGAGGATGACTGGATGTGCTCTGTAGACCTCCACTATGCATAATATAACATCAAGATGAACAGGCACACCAGGAGGTTTCTCTGCTTCAGACTGGGAGCCACTCACTACCAGATATTCTTAGAGTTTCGCTGTTGCAGTCATCACACTTGGGGGTTATCTGCCTGCAGGTAGCCCTCAGTCGGCCCGAATACCAGAGTCTTGGGATTTCTGCTTCGGATGCTGTCACCTCTTCCATGATGTCAAGTTGTCAGGGGTATAAAACATGCAGCCGATGATATCACATCAGCTTTTCTTGCCGCGTGGGAGCCTGAAGCAGAAGCAGTTCGCAAGTGCCGGTCAGCCACTACCTGAAATTTTCATTTTTCGAGTTTCAAACCTGAAGTCTTCTAAAGCTAAGTACCCCGTTGGGGATCCTTTTTTGTTGCTCTAACCGATGTCAGAAGAAGTTAACAACTGTCTTGCCTGCGGAAAGCAAATACCTCACAGAGATTTTTATTCTTACCATGTCATCTGTTTAGGCCCTAGACCACAATGTTACTCGCCTTGTTTAGCGCCCAAACTATTCGTCGTCGGGCTATCTTTATCACCAAATTCTTTCACTCTCGTTCTCTGTATTCCGAAATTACTTTGATAAGCCATATGACTTCAGATTTTCTGAAAAAACATAAGGATAAAGACCGAGATGGACCGCATAGGTCCAAAACTGCCGACAACGCTTCCGTTAAGCTAGTCGCCAGTCCGCTGGCACTCAGGTGCTTTCACAGCCCCTGATATCCGCTTCTGCAGATTCGCAGGCCTCTGCGGAGACCCATTCGGAGTCCGGTATGCCGCAAAATGCTTCTTCTACTATGGCATCTGCAGAGGTCTCTACCTTGGATGGGTCCGGAGCCGCTGTGCAGGCACCGGCTTCTGAGGGTGTATTCTGACCTTCCGATGTTAGCATTAAAACATCTTCATTTTTGACTAAAACTACCGAGTTTCTCAGGCTCACACTACGCCTAGAAAACTGACGACCAAAGCGCATGCTTAAGCTCCCTTATAGGTTCATAGGTTCATACTAGGCTATCTGCCCTGGGGCAACTATAAGTCTAGCCCGATTCTGTATGGCTTACGCCACCCCTTGATTTGAGTATACTGTGCCCTTTTTAAGGTTTAGTTTACTGTGCCTCTGTCTAATAGTGACATGGGAGTAATCCCTGGGACAAACCTACGATCCCCCATCCACCTATCGAGATTCTTCTTGAAGAGATTCAGTGAGGTGCTCTGCCTCACATGAACTGGAATTCTATTCCAGAGCAAAGGGAGCCTCTGGGTTATGAATCTGTCCCTCCAGCAAGTTCTATTTATTTCTGTGCTGAGGTTCAAGTCCCTCGAGCGAGAAGTTTGCACTGAACCTGTCTGCCAGGATATTGGCGATGTCTGTGGGTTCAGTGTATTTTTTTTTCATTTAGAATCAACTCAGAACAAGTCTGGGAGTTGCATCCCAGGTTCCTAACATAACTGAAAAAAGCCTTATGATTATCTTTGGTGTCCTGTGCAATTTTTCTCTCGAAGCTGGCCTTGGAGGATTTTATGAGGGATTGTAATTTTTTGCTAGTACTGATCAGAGATGCCTTCCCTGTTAGGGATTTTGCTCTATCATGTAGTAGCTTCCTCCTTCTGTTGTACAGTTTATTTATGGCTGGAGTCCACCAGACTGGACGCCTGCCTTTGGATGATTGGGTCTTGGTTTTGTTTGGGATAGCATGATCCATGTATTCCTGGAGATGTCCGTAGAATGCGTTTATATAGGATTCTGCAGTTTGGGCCATAGTTTCCACTGGCCATGGGGCCTTGAAGGATTCCACTTCGGTTTTGAGAAGTGAGAAGTTCGCTTTTGAGAAGTTTTTCACTGTGGTTTTCTGGGCTGGGGGTGGGGTCGGGATGTGGACATCCAGTGAAATTAATTTATGGTCTGATCTTACCAATGAGGGATATACTTCTGGTGTGGAGCATAGAGTCCCCATGTTGGTAATGATCAGGTCTAGTATGTTGTCCCCTCTTGTGGGAGTGGTGACTAGTTGTTCCATAGCATTTGAGTTTATAATTTCCAGGAACCTTTGGGCTAAGGTGCTGGGGCTTGAGTAGTGCTCCCAGTCAATGTTTGGGTAGTTGAAGTCACCCAATATAATGGTGTTCGGAGAGATCTTCATGTTCTAAAATGTTTTCATTAAAGCTGAGTGGGATTCCTGACTTTGAGAGGGTGGTCTGTAGGATGCTATAAACTGAAAAGCAGTCTTGCCCACTGTTAGTTGCACATGGATGGTCTCCGATACTTCGTGCAATGCCACTAACCTGGAGGTGTGGATATCCTTGATAAATATGGAAACTCCCCCTCCTTTTGTGGTTCGGTCCGGGTTTTGGGGCCGAAAAGCATGATATGAGGTATAGCCTGGTAGTGCTAGGGTGCTCTCTGGAGCCTTGAACCAGGTTTCTGTCACTGCACAGATATCGATGTTCTCCATACTGAGGAGAGCTTCGAGAGCGTGCATCTTGAGGTTAAGACTTCTGGCGTTAAGCAGCATTACCCTTAGTTTCTTGTTCCTTGTGCTGTCTATGGGGGTGGGTTTGACTTTTGAGCCTTGCCTATGGGGGTGGCAAGAGCCTTTGCCAATATCCGAAAGCCCAGTGGTGACAGGTGCAAGCTGTCCCTAGCGAAGCAACGTGGCTTGTCGAGCATGTCATCCCAGGCTGACAGACACTGGATCCCCTTTGAATGACACCAAAATTTTAGCCAATTGTTAAAATCGATCATTTTGTCTGTACTGTGGCATCATTCTAGGTGAGGGTAAGATGCTGCTCAAGTCAGGGTCATACCAGCCTGGGCTACATGATCAGAGAGCTCCTCTATGTCTCTTTTCATGTAGTCCAGGGAGGTACATCTCAGGTCATTCACACCAGCATGTCAATGACTTGCCACAGAAACAAATGCTTAGAATGGCTGAAGACCTTATAACTTTAATTAGGGGAAGCCAGCCTTCCCCCTTTAAAAGACAAAGAAATTATTTTCCTTATGATTGTACAGACCATGAGTCTGATGACTGTGTTCCCTCTGATTACCAGGACATACCCTTATCTACGTATGAGGATTCAGATGCAGAGGATTCCATACCCTCTGCCTCCTCTCCAGATGACTTTTATTTTGGTGAAACCTTGTGTACTTTAAGAGAGCATTTCCACTGGGAATGCCAGGATTACCCTCAGTCCAAAAAGAGACTTAGAGAAATTTTAGACCTGCCTCAGCACAGGCCTCTAGCTATTTCTCCTGTCCTGGATATTATAGACAATGTCTTCATGGAATCCAGTCTTACTCTTGATAGTTTACCACCAGCTCCTAGAAAGCCTGACCGGTACTACAGAGTACCTGACTCTCACAGATTTCTCTTTAGGAATCCCACTGCGGATCCAGAGACTATTTCTCAGGGACATAAAAGCATTAAAGCTACTACAGCCAAAACCCTTACCTCGTCCGACAGGGATTCTAGAGCTTTAGACAGATGGGGTAAGAAGGTATATACAACCAATTGGAAAAATAAGATTTCCACAAAGTCAGTCAGCAAAGTAAAAATCCACGTAGTTTATTCCACTTGTTAAAATCAACACATTGAACAAGAAAAATTGTTGCAAGTTAAGCGCTTTCCCCTAGGTTCAATCTCAGGCTTCATCAGAACTGGGATTGAACCTAGGGGAAAGCGCTTAACTTGCAACAATTTTTCTTGTTCATTGTGTTGATTTTAACAAGTGGAATAAACTACGTGGATTTTTACTTTGCTGACTGACTTTGTGGAAATCTTATTTTTCCAATTGGTTTTATATCCTCATTGGAGAGTGTTTACTGGCATCACTGGTCGCACTATTGGTTTTTGCTTTTTGTATGATTTTTGGTTTTCTAAGAAGGTATATACCTCTGCAACTCTTGCCATCAGGGCTTTGAATTGCCAGTTTCACATGTTGAAGTACCAGCAGCATATTATGGAACTAATTGAACAAAAAATGTTGTTGCTTCCAGATTGTACAGAAAAAGACTTTCAAGAGTTAATACATTCTGCAAACCAAGTTAGTAAACATACTTTGCAGTGTGGTTTTGATGCCTGCAAGGCTGCTGTCACTGGGTCTGTACTGAGAAGGCATGATTGGCTGAAGGAGCAAATCTTACCAGACCATGTCAAAGCAAAATTACTAGATGCTCCATTAAACCAGGAATGTTTGTTTGGCACAAAAGCAGAAAAAGTTCTTAAAAAGATGGAGGAAAAAGCTAAATCTATGCAAACTGTTAAATATTTCTTACAGGTGCAGCCACCTAGATTCAGTAGGCATTGGCCTTCTAAAAACCGGTCCTTTCCAGTCCCTCCCAGGCATTTCTCAGTCCAATCGCAGGGGCAACAGGCCACCAAGACAACAGTCTCGGTATGCAGTGATCTAAACACTGGAGTGTCCCCACCTCTAAAACAAGAAGTGGTAAGCCACTCCCTTATGGAAAAAGTTCACAATGACTTGTCTGTCTTCCTTCTCAGCAAGGCCCAAGCACTTACACCCCTAGGAGGTAAACTTGCCATGTGTGCAAAAAACTGGATGCCCATTACTCAGGACCGATGGGTCCTAAACATTGTATCCCAGGGATACAGATTCTGCTTCCACTCACTGCCAACCCCAAGCGGGTTGCCAGACCTTCCTCCAAACCAGTGGGCAGAGGCTCAAAAGCAAGTACTTTCTCTTCTCAGTGTCGGGGTT
The DNA here is from genome assembly GCF_019279795.1 of Protopterus annectens. NCBI lineage: Eukaryota > Metazoa > Chordata > Ceratodontiformes > Protopteridae > Protopterus > Protopterus annectens. Next base: position 29,388,283 of record NC_056738.1, on the reverse strand, counting down.
ATTCAGCATGTGCCAATAGAGCAAAGGGGACGGGGTTTCTACTCCAAACTGTTTCTGGTGCCCAGAAAAGAGGGCTCTTGGTGCCTATCCTAGATCTGTCAATTCTCTACAGTCTACACCTTCCTGGTGGTCCCAAAATTCAAAATGCTGACTCTGCAACAGCTTCTTCCTATGCTAGCCAAGGATGTTTAGCTAGTCGCCCTAGACTTAAAAGAAGCTTATTTGCACATCGCCATAAGGGGATCTTGCAGGATATATCTACATTTCAGGGCAGGCTGTATGCACTGTCAGTTCTCTGCACTTCCCTTTGGCTTATCTACTGCACCCAGGGTTTTCACGAAGTGCCTGGCTTCGGCCATTGCACACTGCAGGCAGAGAAATACTCAAATGTACCCATTCTTGGATGATTGCCTGATTCAGGCAGACAGTCAGGAATTGCCACTTCAGCACCTGGCATTTGTAAAGAGGCTTCTAACTTCTCTGTGGTGCACCATCAATATAAAGAAATCAGAACTGGTGCCCAGCCAAAGGACTGTATTCCTGGGAGCTAGCTTGAACACAACTTCCCAGATGGCATTCCTCACTCCAGAAAAACAGGTTTATTTGACAAATTACATCTAACTAATGGCCACCAAAACCCAGCTACCTGCAAGAAAATTACTGCAAGCCCTCGGGTTCATGGCCTCATGCATTCTTCTAATTCGATATGCAAGATTGCATATGAGGAAACTTCAATGGTACTTAAAAGGTCCCTGTTGTCAACATTCTCAGGACCTGGAAACACTGATTTCTATCATTCCTTGTCTAATGCCAGAGTTCCTTTGGTGGGCAGACGCATGCAACCCCAACAAGAGGACTTCCTTTCACTCATCCCTTTGCCGCCCAAACCCTGACAATAGACGCATTAGACTATGCATGGGGGTCTCACATGGCAGGCAGATGCATTCAAGGCAAATGGAGCCCAGGACAAATTTCCCTGCATATCAGTCAAAAAGAAATGTTAGCTGTACAGAATGCTCTGACAGCCTTCAAATACATTATCCTTCCAGGACAACTCCTGCTAAAGACAGACAGCACCATAGTTATGTGGTACACAAACAAGCAGGGGGAGAAACGCATTCCTACCCATTCTACAGGTTAGGCATGGCCCTGTGGAATGCAGCCTTGAGAAACCAAGTGCACCTGCAAGCTCAATTTCTGCCAGACAAACAAAATTCACTGGCAGATGACTTAAGCAGAAATCTACTGGACCCACACGAGTGGAAGCTGGAACCCAACTCATTTAAACTTCTAATCCACAGGTGGGGAACTCCAGAGGTGGACCACTTTGCCTCCCCCCAAAACCATCAATTGAGCAAATTTTGCAACAGAAATCCCCACAGCCAAGCGTGGAAAGTGGATGTCCTATCCTTTACAATGGAAAACCTCTCAATTTATGCCTTTCCCCCTCTGCCCCTCCAATCAAAAGTACTACTCAAGATCAAACAGGACAGGCCAAGGATAATCCTTATTTCCCCAGGCTGGCCACGCCAGCACTGGTACCCACCCCTATGCAGTCTGACAGCAGTGCCACCCTGGCACCTACATCAGACCCCCTCCCTGCTGTCTCAGCAGGAGGGACAGATTTTGCATCCACAGCTGCAAACCCTGAACCTTGCAGCCTGGCTTATCCCCTGAGTACACCACAAGCAACCCTAGGCAAACAGGTGCTGGATGTCATCCTTGAGGCCAGAAGGCCTAGTACTAGGAAATCTTATTCAGAAAAGTGGAAAAGATATTGTTCTTGGAGACCGTCTCAAGGAAAGGAGACAGCTGTGCCCAGCTTACCTCAAATCCTAGATTACCTAGCAGAGCTACTCCACACAGGCCTATACTTCTCATGAATTAGAATTCATGCCTCTGCCATCTCAGCTCATTACAATACTGAGCCACCTCTCTTCCCTCACCCTCTCATCAAGCAGTTCCTGAGAGGAGCTAACAATCTAAGACCCCCCCGAGGAGAGCTCCCACCCCTGCCTGGGACCTTAACTTTGTACCAGAGAAGCTCACGCTTCCCCCTTTTTGAGCCTTCTGCTGCAGCAGAGTTAAAATTCCTCTCTTGGAAAACAGCCTTGCTTCTAGCCATCACTTCAGCAAGAAGAGTGTCGGAGTTACAGGCACTAATGGCTGTGGAACCCTTCATTGTTTTCCATGAGGACAGGGTTTCCCTCAGGACTAACCCGTCATTTGTGCCCAAGGTGGTATCCAGTGTGGCTTTAAACCAATCCATTCATTTACCAATCTTTTTCCCTAATCCTCAGAATAAAGGTGAAAAGATTCTGCACTCCTTGGATGTGCACAAGACAGCTCAGGTTCTAACTTGACAGAACTAAACCTTTCAGAAAATCTGACCAGCTGCTAGTCAGCTTTGCTACAGGGGCAGAGGGCAAGGCCATTTCAAAACAAACCATTTCCAAGTGGATACCACACTGCAGCCATTTCTGCTACAAACCCCATGGAAAACCTACCCCACAGGGGATCAGAACTCATTCCACTAGAGCTACCTCAACCTCTGCAGCATTTCTCAGGGGAGTCCCTACCAGGGACATAATGGAAGCTGCAACTGGAGTTCTGTACACACCTTCATCAGGCATTAGCACTTACCTATATTTTCTAAATCCAGAGCTGGATTTGCCACAGCAGTCTTACAAGGCTTGCTCGCCATCCCCAATACTTCTTGACTGCCTCCACCCTTCCTCAGCTTTGGTAATCAACCCAAGTGTGATGACTGCAACAGTGAAACACGAAGAACATAGTACAGTTGTGTACACTTACCATAACTGTAGATGTTTGAGTGGTATTCACTGTTGCAATTCAGGTTACCCTCTCTCCAGCCCCCTAACTTTTCTATTCCTTTTTCCTATCCTCTTTTTGGCCATATCTTATGGCAATGGTATTTACTTTTTACTGGAGGTGTTCCACACCATGTAATTGCTTCCCATTTTGGGGGCTGTTGGCATCTGGGGTAATAAAAACTGATGTAATGGCTTTGGCTGCATGTTTTATACCCCTGACGACTTGACGTCATGGAAGAGGCAACAGCATCTGACGCAGAAATCACAAGACTCTGGTATTCGGGCCGACTGAGGGCTACCTGCAGGCAGATAACCCCCACGTGTGATGACTGCAACAGTGAATACACTCGAACATCTACATTTATGGTAAGTGTACACAACTGTACTTTCTGAGTACTCCCTTTTGGTTTCACCACAGCCTCCATGGTGTTCACCAAATGCATGGCATTAGTTTCAGCTCACCTGAGACTGCAATGATTCCATGCGTTACCCTAACTGGATGACTGGCTCTTCACTGCTCCCACCAGGCATTGTCTCATCCAAGCTAGGGACTAGCTTTTTTAGCTAGCCTCAAACTTGAGTATCTCCATCAACCTAAAAAGTCGCAACTTTAATCAGTCCAACTGATAGACTTCATTGGAACCTGTCTGGTCACAGCGTGTTGCTTAGTTATCATTACTACAGACAGGATCTCACCTTAAGACTCCATATCAGAAAAATTCTGAATATTCCTTCTCCCCTGGCAGGTCTTGTCCGCAGGGCTTTGGGTTCCATGGCTGCCACGATTACTCTTGTTCCAGTAGCGTAGCTTCATATAAGAGTACTTCAATGGACCCTGGCCATCCAGTGGTCTTTACTATTTGTACCCACAAAGTCACCCAATAAGGTTATCTCCAGTATGCAAGGAATCCCTTTTGTGGTGGCTCCAGTCAGAGGTTCTCCAATAAGGTCTGACCCTTCATCCTCCCCCACCCGCCAGCCACAGTGACCACTGACACTTCGCAGTTCATGTGGGGGGCCATTATCTGGGTCAAACAGTCCAAGGCACGTGGGCCCAGCTTGAGACCAACTTGCATGTAAATGTCCTGGAGATGAGAGCGATGCTTCTGGCGTTGCAAGCACTTCATTCCTCTCTCCTTGCTGGGATCTTTGCAATTGGATCAGACAAAATGTTGGTTGTTTATTATATCAACAAACTGGGAGAACCAAGTCTTACCTGTTATGTCAAGAAGCCATGAGGTTTTGGCAGTGGGTGATCTCTTCCAACCACTTTCTACTGGTGATGCACATTCCAGGAAAGTCATACAATCCTGGTGGACAAGCTCAGCAGAATCATTCTGATGCCTCACAAGTGGTCTGTCAATTCATCAGTGGTGAACATGATATTCCAGAAATTGGGTCATCCTTGCTGCTGTCTCTTTGCCTCTCCTTCCAACACAAAATGCAGCAAGTTCTTCACCCTGATCCCTCCTCAGGGACAATCACCAAGAAAGGGTCTAGTCCATGCTTGGCCCCCTGGTGTGCTTTACGCTTTTCCCCTTCTTCCTCTCATCCCCAGTTTTCTACAGAAAGCTCAGAGGTTGAAGTGCAAGGTAATTCTCATTGCTCCCTTTTGGCCTTGGTAAGTTTTGTTTCCCTCCTTTTGGTCTCATCTGGTTTGTCCGCAGTGGAGTCTGGATCGTGTACCAGGTCTTCCCAGACCTCTCGAACCTGAAAATGACCACTTGGTTGCTCCAATTTCAGTCATGGCTAGAACTCTCTAAAAGATCTTAATTACAGTATGTAAACCTTCTACCTGGAAAATATATAATAGCAAATGGAAAGGATTTTCAATTTGGGCCCATCAGCACCATTTAGTTCTATTTACGGCACCTTCTACCACCATCCTGGACTTCTTAGACTCTGTTTTCCATAATGAAGCTAGATGTTCATCATGTTACACTGCTGCAGTCATCACACTTGGGTTATCTGCCGTCAGGCGGTCCCGCAGTCGGCCTGAGTTCCAAAGTCTTGGTCCGGCGTCGGTTGCGGTTGCTTCTTGCCTGACGTCAGTGCCACAGGGGTAAAAAAGAGGCAGCTGACGCCATTTTTTCCAGTCTTTCTTGCCGCGCGGTGCCCGAAGCAGAAGCAGTTCGCAAGTGCCGGTCGGCCAACTCCTGAGATTTTCAAATCGAATTTCAGACCGAAGTCTTCAATAAAGCTAAGTACCCTGTTGGGGAATCTTTTCTTGCCTCAGACCGATGTCAGAAAAAGTTAATAATTGCATTTCTTGTGGGAAGCAAATACCTCATAAGGATTTTCATTCTTATTGCATTCCTTGCCCAGGCCCAGACCACGACGTCACAGGTTGTCGGTTTTGTGCTAGGTTTAACAAACGAACTATTAAACGTCGGTTTGATTTCGCCCGACATTATTTTGGTAGAAAATTTAATTACACCATGCCGTTGGATCAACCGACGACCGGGGTGCATAAAAAGCACAAAGATAAGGACAGGCAGCCGAGACCCAAACTAGACACCGATGCCTCTGCTAGGCCAGTCGCTGGTTCTCCGGTTTTCAGTGAGGCACCTACGTGGCCCCTGACGACTGTTGATTTAGAACCCCAGGCTGTATCTGACTCCCAAGTGGAGATTACTGGGCCTCCAGAGCCTTTATCTTTAGGCCCTTCCGACTCCATGCCTGAAGGGGATTCTGGTGTAGTTGAAAGGCCTTCAGTTGCTGAAGGTGTCTTCAGACCGACTACACTTACTATAAAATCCTATGCAAAGCTGAAAACTCCTTTAAAAGTAAGGAAGCCTGTACAGCAGTCTCCAGTACAGGGCCCCATGCCTAAGAAACAGATGCTTAAGATGGCTGAAGACTTAATTACCCTAATCAGGGGTTCCCATCCCCCTCCTGACAAAAGGCCTAGACAGGAGGAGGACTACGCTTCCTCTGACCAGGTTTCCATTTCCTCAGATTCTTCTGAGGAACAGGAATACTCTTTATGAAGACTCTGATGCTGAAGAGTCTATTCCTTCAGCATCTCCCCCAGTAGACTACTCTTTTGGGGAAACTTTACATACCATGAGGGAACATTTCCACTGGGAAGGCCAGGATTACTCTGATTCTATGAAAAGGCTCCGAGAGTTCCTTTTATTACCCCAGCACAGACCCCTTGCTATTCCACCTGTGTTAGACATTGTGGATGATGTTTATTCAGAATGTAGCCTTAACCCAGATTCATTACCTCCTGCACCAGCCAAACCAGACAGATACCACAGAGTCCTTGACTCACACAAATTCCTATATAAATGCCCTGTTGCTGATCCAGAAACTGTTTCCCAGGGTCCCAAAGGGGTTAAGGCCTCTATTGCTAAAAATCCTGTACCCTCTGAAAGGGATACTAGAGCACTAGATAGATGGGGGAAAGAAAGTATATACCTCAGCTACTCTAGCTATGAGGGCCTTAAATTGCCAGTTCCACATGATGAAATATCAACAATATTTGATGTCTCAATTAAAACAAAAAATGATCACACGTACAGAGCAGCCTAATTACAAGGAAATGCAAGATTTGTTGCATGCAGCAGTACAAGTGGGAAAACATACTTTGCAATGTGGATCTGATTCTTTGGAAGCTTCTTGTAGAGCAGCAGTAACCGGGTCTGTCATTCGTAGGCATGCTTAGTTAAAAGAACAAACTTTACCTGATCATGTTAAAGCAAAGTTATTGGATGCACCTTTACAGCAGGATGGTTTATTTGGTGTGAAAGCAGAAGAGGTTTTAAAGAAAATGGAGGATAAGGCAAAATCTATGCAGACGGTCAAGGATTTTTTACAGGTTCAACCCCTCGTTTCAGCAGAAATTGGCCAAAAACTGGTCCTTTCCATCTTCTGACAGACCACAGAGGGGCAAATACAGACGCCCAAGGGGCAGAGGTCAGCCGCAAGGCTCTTAGAAGTCTCCACAATGGGGTGCCACAACCCAGAAAGGAGGAGAAGACAGGCCTCAAACTTTCAGAAGACAATCACAATGACTTACCCCTCAGACTGCCAAACAAATCCCTCTTGGGATTCAGCTCCTTTGGGAGGAAAACTTGCACTTTTTGCAGGCAATTGGCACATCATCACAAAAGACAAATGGGTCCTAAATATTGTATCTCAAGGATACAGGTTCCACTTTCACACTTTACCAAGGATAAAAGGAATACCAAACCTGCCACCAAATCAATGGGCAGAGGCTCAAAGACAAATTACAGCACTCATGGACATAAGAGCCATTCAACAGGTTCCTACACAGGAGCAAGGACAAGGATTTTACTCAAGACTCTTTCTGGTTCCCCGAAAGGACAAAGCCTGGAGACCCATTCTGGACCTTTCAGTTCTAAACACATACCTGGAAGTACCCAAATTCAGGATGCTCACACTACAGCAACTTCTTCCCTTGCTGGGCAAGAAGGCTTGGCTAGTAACACTGGACCTCAAGGAGGCATACCTGTATGTCCCTATCAGACAAAATTGCAGAAGATACCTCTGATTTATAGCAGGTTCAACTCATTACCATTTCTCTGCATTGCCTTTTGGCTTATCTACTGCACCCAGGGTCTTCACAATATGCCTGGCACCAGTAATTGCATACTGCAGACAAAGAGGAATTCAAATATATCCATACCTGGACGACTGCCTTATTCAAGCAGAAAGCAAGGACATTCTTTTAAAACATCTGGTGTTTGTAAAAAACCTACTAAGTTTCTTAGAGTACACAGTAAATGAAAAGAAGTCAAAACTAGTGCCCTCACAAGACATAACATTTATGGGTGCCAGCTTAAATACAACGGCCCAGATGGCATATCTCACACCAGACAAGCAAGGACAACTGACTCAATACTTCAAAATGATAGCAACAAAGACCCAACTCCCTGCAAGAAAAATTCTGCAGGCCTTGGGATTCATGGCATCTTCCATGCTACTAATACCATATGCCAAACTGCATATGAGAAAATTACAATGGTACCTGAAAAGCGTATGGACTCAACACAGCCACAGCTTGGAAACAATAATAGCACTCATTCCCTGCCTTCAACAGGAGTTTCTATGGTGGGCTCAGGCATGTCACCTCAGCAAGGGTCAGCCTTTCAACTTACCCACAGCCAGGCAAACAGTAACAACAGATGCATCGGATTACGCCAGGGGAGCACACATGGCAGGACAGTGTATTCAGGGCAAATGGTCTGCAGATCAAATGCATCTCCACATCAATCAAAAAGAGATGCTAGCTGTACAAAATGCCCTAACAGCTTTCAAGGACTTCCTACATCCAGGGCAACTTCTAATAAAGACGGACAACACCACAGTGATGTGGTACATAAATAAACAAGGGGGCACACATTCATACCCCCTATGCAGGCAAGCAATGACCTTGTGGAACACAGCACTGACCTACCAAGTTCAACTACAAGCACAATTCCTGCCAGGAAAGAAAAATACATTGGCAGACGCACTAAGCAGAAATATCATGGATCCTCACGAGTGGAAACTAGATCCACAAATATTCATAATGATAACTCAAAAATGGGGGAGCCCAGACATAGATCTGTTTGCCTCCCCCCAAAACTACCAACTACAGAAATTTTGCACAAGGACATACCACACACTAGCTTGGAAAGTGGACGCCCTCTCATTCAGCTGGAAAATATTAACAGTGTATGCCTTTCCTCCACTGCCTCTTCTGGCAAAGGTGCTCCTGAAAGCCAGATTAGAGAGGCCACAAATGATACTCATTGCTCCAGACTGGCCACGTCAACACTGGTATCCAATATTAAGGAACATGGCTCAAGGCCCACCATGGATTTTACCTCAAATCCCTCACCTGCTGACTCAGCAAAACAATCAGATTCTACACAGCCAGCTGAAGACTTTAAATCTGGCTGCATGGCAGATTACCTAAACAACCAGTCAACACTTCTCTCTAAAGCTGTTATGGATGTCATTCTGGAGGCCAGGAGACCCAGCACCAGGAAAACCTACTCAGACAAATGGAAAAGATTCTGGGTCTGGAACCAGGCTAAAGGCCAAAATCCTCTTTTCCCAAATATTCCTCAGATTCTGCAATATTTAACTGAGATGTTGCACAAAGGCCTTTCCTTTTCATCTATTAAGATCCATGCTTCAGCTATTTCAGCTCATTACAACACGGATCCTCCAATATTTTCACATCCATTACTAAGACAGTACCTCAGAGGGGCTAAGAACATAAGACCGCCCCGGAGAGCACCAACACCAACTTGGGACCTCAATTTTGTTTTGGAAAAACTTACACTACCACCCTTCGAACCAGCTTTTTCAGACGATTTACAATTTTTATCATGGAAAACTGCCCTGCTGCTAGCAATAACTTCAGCACGAAGAGTCTCAGAGCTACAGGCCCTAATGGCAGTGGAGCTTTTCATCATTTTTCATCAAGACAGAGTTTCTTTACGAACTAACCCTTCCTTTATGCCAAAGGTGGTATCCACTGTGGCAAAAAAACAAAACCATTCATTTACCCACCTTTTATCCAAACCCCCAGAATAAAAGGGAAAGGTTCCTACACTCTTTGGACATTCACAGGCAATTACGTTTCTACTTGGATAAAACTAAGGCTTTCAGAAAATCTGACCAACTCTTTGTATCCTATGCTGCAGGATCACAAGGAAAGGCTATCTCGAAACAGACCATTTCAAAATGGATAGGACATTGTATCCGTTTCTGCTACACACACCATGGGAAACCTGTACCTGGTAACATTAGGCCCCATTCCACCAGAGCTACAGCAACATCAGCAGCCTTCCTCAGAGGGGTACCAACCAAGGATATTTTGGAGGCTGCAACTTGGAGTTCAGTGCACACCTTCACCAAGCACTACCACTTAACTGTATACTCAAAAACCAGAGCTGGCTTTGCCACTGCAGTTCTGCAGAGCCTACTAGCTTCTCCAAACCCTGTTTAGTACCAACCGCCCAAACTTAGCTTTGGAATTCAACCCAAGTGTGATGACTGCAGCAGTGTAACACGATGAACATAGTACAGTTTTGTACCTACCATAAATGTAGATGTTCGAGTGTTCACGCTGCTGCAGTCCAGGTTACCCTCCCACCATCCCCTCTTCTTACCTGGGTTTTATCTATACCTCCCTTTTTATACAATCTATATGATGCATTTCTATATGGTGTGTTTGCTTACAGCTGTAGCTATTGTTTTCTACTTATGTATTTTACTTAGGATTATGTATTGCCTTCCTATTTGGGGGCACCTGACATCTGGGGTAAGAAAAACTGAAGAAAATGGCATCGGCTGCCTCTTTTATACCCCTGTCGCACTGACGTCGGGGAAGAAGCGACTGCAACAGACGCCGGACCAAGACTTTGGAACTCAGGCCGACTGCGGGACCGCCTGATGGCAGATAACCCAAGTGTGATGACTGCAGCAGTGTGAACAGTCGAACATTTACATTTATGGTAGGTACAAAACTGTACTTTTCTCTACTGTCAAGGTTCATTTGGCAGCCATTTCCAACTTTCACAGTGGGGAAAATTCCTCTTCTTTGGCCACTTCCAAATTGTGCAAGGCCTTTCTGAAGAGTACCTTTCTTCTTCAAAACCAATCAAAAATCCCACTCCCGCTTGGGATCTCACCATGGTTTTGCAAGCTTTGATTGTGCCTCCCTTTTAGCCTTCAGCAAAAGTTGAATTGAAGTACTTATCCTGGAAAACCAACTTTTTAGTGGCCATCACCTCTGCTAAGAGGGTATCTGAATTTAAAGCCTTATCTTCCAAACCACCATGTTTAATCTTTCACAAAGACAGAGTTACTCTGTGTACTAATCCTTCTTTCTTGCCCAAAGCTACTTCTGAAGCTAACATCAGTTAGGTCATCAATCTTCCAGTTTTTGTCCCCAACTTTCAAAACAAGGGAGAGTGTAAATTTCATATTCTGGATGTAAATAGACCTTTTTCATGTCTAATTTGGACAAACCTGTCTTCAAAGTCATGCTGGCAAACTGTATTTCCATCTGTATCTCTCGTGTATTCTTCCAAAGGATTTCTTTACTCTTTCAAATTAAGACCCATTCTACTAGATCTGTGTCCACGTCCTCAGCCTTTTGGTCTAAAGTTCCCATTGATATCTGTGCAGCTGACACTTGGCAAATTCTCATACCTTTATATCTGATTGCAAATTGGACATTATTTCCAGAAACAGAGCATTCTTTGGTACTGTAGCTGGGGACTCTGTCCCTCAGGTTGAAGATTGAATGAAGTCAATAGCTTCAGGTAAAAAAGTTTTGTACTCACCATAATGTGTCATTTGAGTTGTTGACTTTATTCATCTTCAACCTTCACTCCCTCCATCCCCCTTTCATAATAATTAGGGCCTAGAGGATGGGCTGATGGTATTCATTTTCACCTGTTTGAACTCCTGAAGTACTTTCTTTTTTTTTTACTTGTGTGTGTGTGTGTGTGTGTGTGTGTGTGTGTGTATATACACACGAAAATAGTTGTTGGAGACTTTACATGTGTAACAGCAACAAACTCAATCTGAGGGGATCGGGGAGAGCAGAGCATTATGTGTAGGAGAGGAGCTCAGAGTGCTTTAGTATACGGGTGAGTTGGATCCAGTACCACAGGTTGAAGATGAGTGAAGTCAACAACTCAGATGGAACATTATGATGAGCAGATAACTTCTTTTTTTTTTTCTTTTTCAGGAGCTTCAAATGGACCAGCAAGCTAAGAAGCACCTTCAGGAAGAGTTTGATGCTGCCTTAGAAGAGAAGGATCAGTTGATTAGTGTATTACAGACACAGGTACAAAGACAAGTTGTATTATATTTTATTAGCTTGAAACATAATGTTGTAAGGATATAGTGCAGCTGGTTCCTCAGACAGATCCACCCAAGCTAGAATTCGGAAATTTTTATACATACAGATATGTGTGTGTGTGTGTGTGTGTGTGTGTGTGTGTGTGTGTGTGTGTGTGTGTGTGTGTGTGTGTGTGTATGTATATATGTATATATATATATATATATATATATATATATATATATATACACACACACACACACACACACACACATAAACTCTGTATATAACCATGTCTTTCCTTGTATGTATGTATAGTGTATATATATATATATATATATATATATATATATATATATATATATATATACACACACACACACACACGTGTGTGTGTATGTATGTATATTATATATATATATATATATATATATATATATATACACACACACACATATATATATATATACTGTATATATATATATATATATATATATATATATATATATATATATATATATATATATATATATATATATATATATATACTGTATGTATATATATATATATATATATATATATATATATACTGTATGTATATATATATATATATATATATATATATATATATATATATATGTATGTATATATATAGATATATATATATATATATATATATATATATATATATATATATATATATATATATATATATATATATATATATATATATAGATATATATATATCTATGGGTCTACTGCTTTTGGTCAAACTACATTTGGTCGAAAATGATTAGAGGGAGCCCACTTTACTGAAAGCTCATTTGGTCACATTCCATTTGGTCGAAAATGGAATATAGCCTCTGCCCCACTGTAGTGCTACCCTGGAGTGAGAATATAAAGTTAGGGGGAGTGTGGGGGGGCAACTAGTTTTTAGTGACGTTATATGTTTCAATGTATTTTTAATGGATACATATGTATATAATAGTGCATACACTGCAGTTATGTGGGGGGGGCTGTGCCCCCCCACACCCCCCTTACTTTATTTTCTCACTCAGGGTCGCACTGCAGTGGGGCAGGGGCTGTATTCCATTTTTGACCAACTGGAATTCGACCAAATGGGTTTTCAGTGAAATGCATTTTCAGTGAAGTGAACTGCCTGAAATCATTTTTGACCAAATGTAATTTGACCAAATATAGTAGACCCATATATATATATATATATATATATATATATATATATATATATATATATAAATGATAGAAACAAGTTCAAAGTCCCTGGAAGTATTTAACTAAACAAACCCAGGAGGCAGCAAGCAAACAATTGTTTCGTCAGTAGCAACCAGTAGATATATTCCAATGAAACTCTGCGATGTACACTCAGATAGTAACATAAAACAATAAAAGTTTTATTGTAGAGAAAAACAAAACGTAAGCGCTTTCGCGGATTCACACTCCGCTTCATCAGACGTTAAAAATTTTTTAAAAAAACATTCATTAAGTTCAATGCATTGTGGTATAATCATTGAGCAATTAATCAATTAAACTCTCATTATAATACATTGCTAAAACCTAAAATATATATACATCTAATGATGACATCAAATTAAAACAGTGAACTGAACTACCTAAAACTAAGGAACTAGTTCAAAAGACACAATCAAGAACACAGTCAAAGGCACTTGTATGCAAAAAATATACATGGAGCTAAAAATGTGTATATATAACTAATATGTATTAATATAACTAACGGGAGCTGTGTTATCCTGTCTATCTAAAAGCAATAAATGTACATGAAACAGAAAATGTATTTATATAACTAATATGTATCAGTGTGACTAACAGGCGGGGGGCTATATTATCTCAGTTTTCTGGCATTCATTGCTGGTTTTATAGAAACTGTATCATTTAAACCTCTCCCCCTGTGTGCACCTAACCTTAAAATCCATTTTAATTCGGCATTTTCAGTATCATTAACAATATTGCCTAGACGTATATTTTGGGGTTGAACATGTAAAATTTGAAATAAAAAAGTATGTTCAGAACCTTCTTTGATTACATGTTTAGCTATTGCACTATATTCCTCTTGTCTCTGAATATTATAGGTATGGTCTCTGATCTGTTCTCGTAAGGACCTGTTCGTTTTTCCTATATAATAGGAGAAACATACAGTGCAGTGGCCAACATATACAACATTTCTAGTATTGCAATCTCCCCTGCATCTAAGTTGCCATAAATGTCCTGTATCGGGGTGCTTAAATCTCGATTCGTCAGTGTAGGAGCAGTATGCTCATTTCCCACATTTACTAGTTCCAAATAAAATAGAGGGAATTGTCCCTTGCGCTCTAAATTCATTGTTCCCATAACATAAGGTTTGTTTTAAAGTTTTATTGTTTATAAAAATAAATTTTGGTACATTACCTACTAACTGGTGTGTTTTCTCATCAACTAGCAAAATGTGCCAGTTGTTATGCATAATTTGCTGTATTGATTGGATGTTACTACAATATGGTATCACTATAGAAGGAGTGATATCTTCCCTGATGCTATTTTTCTGGAAATGATTTGTACCCTGAGAGAAGAAAGGTTTGGCTCTTGTCTTCTTCAAATCACCCATTTGTGCATAGACTTTATTAATTTCTATCTCTTTATAACCCCTGTTCATGAAACCTTGTTTTAGTTGTTCTAATTCACTATTAAAGACAGTATCATCACAACACAGCCTTGAAATCCTCATAGCTTGTCCTTTAACTATGTTATGAAACAAACTGGGATTATGCATACTATCATGGTGCAAGAAAGAAGAACGGTAGCATGGTTTTCTATAGAGTTTAGTTTTTAGGGAATTTCCTTCTATATACACAGTGACATCTAAAAAATCAATTTCAGTGTCAGAGAAACATGCTGTAAATTTAAGAAATTCACTGGTAGAATTAACATAACTAAACAAGGTGTTACAACTCTCTCTATTACCGTTCCATACAATAAAAAGGTCATCTACAAAGCGTCTGTAGAATAAGACGTTCTGGTGACCAATTAAATGCTGTTGCTCCCATGCAACCATAATGAGGTTAGCATAGGTGTTCGCACAACTAGTGCCCATTGCTATACCTATGTTCTGTTTGTAGTATTTGTTATTGAAAAGAAAAACATTGTTGTCAAGTACGATTTCTAAAAGGAGACATAAAAGATCCGCTTTAACCACTTCCATCCGATTATCAACTACCAACAATTCCTTAAGTATTTTTAAGCCTATATTATTAGGAATGCATGTAAATAGTGCTTCAACGTCCAATGTGACAAAGTGCCAATCCTTCTTGTTAACATATCCAGTACTGAAACTATACAATTCTCTCAAAAATTGCTCAGTGTCCCTTAGAACATTTGTATATCTAGAGAGTACAGATTTTAACTCCTGGTCTAAATATATAGATGTTGCTTCAGTAGACCATCCTGCACCTGCCACAATAGGACGAAATTTAGGACAAACAGGATCCTTGTGGATCTTTGGCAAACCATGTAATCTGGGAATTAAAGAATGCTCAGCGTTAAAATAATCAAAGAGATTTTTAGTAATAATACCTAGATGCAAACAATCAAGTAGTGATGAATGTATCAGCTTAAGAAAATCATAAATATGATCCAAAGTAATCACTGTATATGCATCCGTATCTAACATATCTTGCATAGCATTTAAATAGTAAGTTGTATCCAAGACCACAACCATCCCACTTTTATCACAAGGCCTAATGGTAATACTATGGTCATTTTGCAAACATTTAAGTGCTTCTCTTTCATTATTGTTTAAATTAGTGAGTTTACTACATTCCATATATGGCATGTCTTCATATAGAGCTTTCTCCACTGCTTTTAAAAATATATAGACATTTGGGGGGACAGGTGGAATAAAAGCACTCTTCTTCTTAAATTGTTGACTATTCATAACTCTACCTTGCCCCAAATGAAGTTTTAGAGAAACATCACGTATAAACATACGTACTGACAAAATTATATCACTAATGTCAATGTGGGCAGTGGGTATAAAACCCAAGCCTCTGTTCAATAAATTAAATTCAATATTAGTTAGTTCACGTTGAGATAAGTTCAGAACTAGGTTTCTTTGTCCACATTTTTTTGATGGTATGCACCTGAGGAGCTTGCGACATCTCCTTTCGTTTCTGTCCACGCTGTGGTTCGCCATCCATTGATTTTTTTCTCATTGCCTTGAATGGTAAGGGAAAAGCTGACGTTTCAAGGGGATTTGAGACATCAGTTAGAATTTTCCTTCTTACGTCTGGTAAGGGACATACAGCTGTATCGACACCATCCCCCAACGTGGAACCTGTTGGAGCTTCTCTCGGTGTTGAGTACGTTGATACTGCTGGTTGTGGCGACAATAATGTATCCACTGCATCCTCCGTGCCTTCTGCTGTGTTAACGGTTGATGCAGCAGTTGAAGTAGCCTCTAATTTCCGTGTGAACACATGGCTCTCCATTCTCGTCAGTGATACGCTGGCATTCGCAGACGTAGAGCTGTTTACAGAGGTACGTGCTTCCCTAGCACGTTGTGTACGAGGATTATTGGGATTTAAAGTAGTATCTGCATTTAAATTTCTTGGCCCAGTGAAAACATTGTTTTTTAAAATCATCTAAGTCCCTCATTAATTTTCTTTTCTTGATGTCAAGAAGCTTAATTTCATATCTTGATACCTTTTCTGTTACATCTTGTAAAAACACTTCAGTTGGACCATCCCCATAAATGTTAAACAGTTCATTCTGTTGTTGGATAATCTCGTTACGTAAGTCTATTTCAATGGGTTGAAAAAAGTTAAGAATCAATTCCATGTAAGCTTTACTAGTATCTAAGTTTACCTTTTGCCATTTGGTTAATAATTTGGGATATGTGTTCCCGTAGGTGGGCATATTAAGTATTCTTAAACCACGGGGTACAACATTCATTTGCAGACTTGCTTCTAAGTGATAACGCTGATTTTGTAAGCATTTGAACTTAAATACATTATTCTCTATGTTGCGTTTCAGGTTTCTTATAGGCAGTTCGTTGTTCAAATTAGTGGGTACCATACCCAAAGTATTCGATGGATTAAAGTTCAAAAGAGGATTCTCGGTAGTCGTCAGCAAACTTCTCAAGCTGTTATTTGAGGCATTGTCTTTAAATCCATCTAGAGTATCCATGTTAGCTGCTGCTTCCATCAAAAGCCCACAAGATTATATGATAGAAACAAGTTCAATGTCCCTGGAAGTATTTAACTAAACAAACCCAGGAGGCAGCAAGCAAACAATTGTTTCGTCAGTAGCAACCAGCAGATATATTCCAATGAAACTCTGCGATGTACACTCAGATAGTAACATAAAACAATAAAAGTTTTATTGTAGAGAAAAACAAAACGTAAGCGCTTTTGCAGATTCACACTCCGCTTCATCAGACGTTAAAAAATTTTTAAAAAAACATTCCTTAAGTACAATGCATTGTGGTATAATCATTGAGCAATTAATCAATTAAACTCTCATTATAATACATTGCTTAAACCTAAAATATATATACATCTAACGATGATATCAAATTAAAACAGTGAACTGAACTACCTAAAACTAAGGAACTAGTTCAAAAGACACAATCAAGAACACAGTCAAAGGCACTTGTATGCAAAAAAGTTTTAGATAGTTAGGGATCAGTTGCTAGTGTCCTCTCCAGCTCAACTGGTGAACCTGGGAATATTGAGGCAATGTTACAATTGCCTCATGTACCTGAACAATCCTCTCCTTCTCCCACAAAACACAAATACATGCGAGAGATGCAACTATACGGCCAAACTGGAGGCTGAGCTCTCTCAACATAGGACTGGCAAGACCAGACAGGAGGAGAAGGCAACCACACACAATACATACCCAGTCACACATGGTACCATCACAACTTCAAATCATACACATACTCACACAAAGACATACTCGGAGGCTCTGGTCAAAAATTTACCAAAACAGCAGAGGCCACCAAAGCAGACACCCAAACAACTACCACCTCACGACCCAACACATGCAACACATAGACCACACAGTCAGAGTGTCAAACAGTCACAGCCCTTAAGGCCAAACAAAATGCCAGACACACTTGTCATTGGTGATTCCATAGTCAGACACACTGGCGTCCCGCTCACCAGACTGAGTAAGGAGAAGGTCACAGTAAGCTGCCTGTCGGGCGCTAGAATCCGCCACATAACGCAAGCACTCAGGTCTCTCAACAGCAGGTACAAGTGCGACTCAGTCATTGTCCACGCTGGTGTCAACGACCTGAGGCGTACCTCCTTGGACTACATGAAAAGGGACGAGGAGCTCTCTGATTATGTAGCCCAGGCAGGTATGACCCTGACCTTGAGCAGTATCCTACCTTCACCTAGAATGATGCCACAATACAGTGATAAGATGATCAGCTTTAATAATTGGCTTAAATTCTGGTGTCATTCAAAGGGATCAATGTCTGTCTGCCTGGGATGACATGCTGGACAAGCCACGCTGCTTCGAGGACGGCTTGCACCTGTCACCCTGGGCTTCGGATATTGGCAAAGGCTCTTGCCACCCCATAGTGCCTTTTAGGCAAGGCTCAAATTCTAAACCTACCACCCTAGAACACCAAAAGGAAAAAACTAAGGGTAATGCTGCTCAATGCCAGAAGTCTCAATCTCAAGATGCACACTCGAGGCCCTTCTCAATATGGAGAACATCGATGTCTGTGCTGTGACAGAAACCTGGTTCAAGGCTCCTGAGAGCACCCCAGCACTAACAGGTTTCACCTCATATCATACGTTCCGGCCCCAAAATCCGGACAACACCAAGAAAGGAGGTGGGGTGTCCATATTCATAAAGGACACCCACACCTCAAGGTTGGTAACAGCGCACGATGCATCGGAGACCATCCAGGTGCAATTAACCATAGGCAAGACTGCTCTGCAATTTGTAGCATGTTACAGGCCACCCTCTCAAACTCAGGAACCTCACATGGCCTTCCTGAAAACATTGGAGGGGATAAATGTATCTCCAAACACCATCATACTAGGTGACTTCAACTACCCTAATATAGACTGGGAACACTACTCAAGCCCGAACACTCTAACCCAAAGATTCCTGGAGTTCATAAACTCAAATGCCATGGAACAACTAGTCACCATCCCACAAGAGGTGAAAACATACTTGATCTCATCATCACGAACATGGGATCAAAATGTTCAACACCGAAGTATACCCCTCACTGGTGAGATCAGATCATAAACTAATCTCGCTGGAGGTCCTCATCCCGCCCCACCTGAAACAAAAAGACCACAGTGAAAAACTTCTCAAAAGCCGATTTCACACTTCTAAAAACTAGTGTGGTCTCCTTTAAGGCCCCTGAGCCAGTGGTAAACATTACTCAAACCGCTGAATCACTTACAAATGCCTTCTACCAGCACCTACAGGACTGCATGGATCAGGCAATCCCAAACAAAACTAAGACTCTCTGTACCAAAGGCAAGCGTCCAGTCTGGTGGACCCCAGCCATAAACAAGCTCTACAACAAAAGGAGGAAGCTACTACAAGATAGAGCAAAATCCTTGAAAGGTAAGACACCTTTGATCATTATAAGTAAAAACTAAGAGCTCTCATAAAATCATCCAAGGCAAATTTTGAGAGAAAAATCGCCAAGGACTCTAAAGACAATCATAAGGCCTTCTTTAGCTATGTTAGAAACCTAGGAGGAAACTCCCAGATATGCTCAGAATTAGTTCAAAATGATGTGAAAATTACTGAACCTACACACATTGCTAACATACTGGCTGACAGGTTCAGTGCAAACTTCTCCCTTCCCCCAAAGGAGAGATATCTATTCCAGAGGATTGTAGCCCCCAAACATCTCCAACGCCCAGGTGAGAACTGCCCTCACTAAGGCAAAAACACAGCATCCATGGGACGGATGGTGTCCCCGGCTGTGTGCTTCATGAACTCAACGAGGAATTAAACCCACAGTTAGGACAGCTGTTTAATCTTAGCCTCACCTCAGGATACGTACCCAAGGAGTGGCGCCTGGCGACTGTGGTCCCACTTCATAAGGCGGTGCCTCCACAGACCCTGGAAATTATCGCCCCATTAGCTTGACAAGCCTTATCTGCAAAGCCATGGAGAGGATCATAATGGAACTCATAAATAAAGACATGCAGACTTTGGATCCAACCCAGTTTGGCTTTGTCAAAGGCAGATCCTGCCTCTTAAACTTGGTTGACTT